>NC_052535.1:32941203-33241798 GCF_016699485.2 Gallus gallus | reverse complement strand
TAAGTGCTATCAAAGCCTCCTCTAAGTAGTTTGTTCAGTTCAGGACTCTACATTTCATAAAATCTATGGAGTGCACACCACTTAGAGTTTACAGGAGACAAGAATGAGAAATGTCCAGTCAGCAGGCCCTTTGAGCTAACACGAAGAATGAGAGGTGCTCCATCTGAGGAAGAGAGAAACCGAGAAAGAAGCTAATGTGTAAATAACATGCACGCAGCACGGCTGCAAAGAGGAAGAAGTAAAATGTCCTATGTGCTCAGGGGTAAAAGAAAACTACCTGTGAATTAAATATGCTGCTTAGAGATCTTGCTTAATTTCTATCAAGGAAATCTCTTAGAAAAGGTTAGCTAAACACCTAGAAGCAATATTTCAGGTAAAGCTGAACTGCCCTGGAGATGGAGACTAAAAAAAAATAATCTTGAGGTCTCCATATTACATTATTCTTATGATAGACCCTAGATTTTAGACTGCTGCATATGATTCACTGGGCTTATCCATCTTTTATAAATGACTGTTTTCAAAGTGTTTTCTCTCTTCAGAAAGCGCACAATTTTCTTAGCTCTGGTGATAATTCCCCCATCATTTCTATGTACAGAAGCATATACTTTATAACTTTGCTCTGCAGACTTGCACATTTGAAGAGCATGCACTATTCATGACACTATCCTGGCTTAGTAAAGCACGGAGCCAACAATGCTCTGAGAAAAACAAGAGGGAACAGAGTCAGCAGTGCTTGTGTATGGAATGGGAATGCAGACTGGGAAGAGGAAGAAAGAGAAAGAAAAATGAAAAAAAAGGAAAAACAGAACTACATTATATTCACATACAATGTTTTGCTTTTGAACAAGAAGAATAACAGTGTGAAGAAGATTTAGGGTGCTGTAGGAAGATAACGCAACATCCTTAGCAAAAATGGATGCAAAAAAAAAAACCCAATACAGGTGCAACAGTTTGTTTAAAAAGGGGGGGGGGGGGGGGGGGGAGTTAGAGAAATGATCAGTAAGGGCAGCAAAGAAAGGAAGAGCACAAAGAAGTGAAATGAGGTGGAAGTGGTCCCTTCAGCTTTTACTCTGAACACTGAAGGGGCATGATCCAAAACATCCCTGAAACCGATGCTAATGTTTTATTTGCACTGCCACAACATTCAAAGTATTGCAGTCGCTAAGCTGAAAAAGAACACAAGGCATTCACTGTTTTTTGCTGTTTCTCTTAGTAAACAACAGCAACTGCCTTATCTACCTATCATTTTCACCATACTGCTCCACTGTTGCAAGGTCCTATCAATGCCACCTTTATTCCAAAGGAATAGAAAGGGACTCAGGCACTTCCTATCGATTACAGGACTGTATTAGTAAAATCAGTGAAAGTTTATTTGATACACGTGAAGGATCAGCAGGATCAAGAGCCTACTCTGCACTACAACTCCTGCCACTCTGCTTCTTCCTAAGCACTGAATGTATATATTACAGGAAGGAACCACAAAATAATCTGAGATGAGTAGATAGAGAAAAACATTTTTCCAAACTTATATATATATTTTGCCTGATGTAGTAATACAGAGATTCAGTTGGTATTTTTCTGCCTGTTTAAATTTGCATCTCTGCAACAGATGGAACAGAATAGTTGTAGCCGTAGGCCAAACTCTGAGAATTATTTTAGCGATGGAGGCAATAATAATGATCACAAATGGGAAAATGAAGCAAAAGTTCAAATTTAACTCATCAATATATTATTCTCCATTTTACCACAGAAAACTTGGCAATAGCTGCTCTCCGCCTGTGATCCCTTCCGAATGCAGCCAAAGACTCAGCGTGGAACTTCCAAAAGTCATCTAAAGGACTTCCGAGCATAGCCGGGCAGGAATTCTCATGTTTCTGCTTCAGAAACAGTGCCAACCTTTGGACCATACCTAGGGAACATTTATTCCCTAAAGGAATAAAAATTTACATTGTCCATCTTTCCTACAGAACAGGAATTTCAGGATTTCCTTTCATGTAAGTCAATGCTGCTAGACTACTCTACAGCAAAGGAATGTAGGAACTGAGGCACAGAGAAGCTGCAAGCATAGCTGCTCTGATAGGTGTCACAAGTCAGAAACATGAAAGTTTCAGATGCCAGCTAGCTGGTGTACAGCCAAAGAACCTGGGATTTGGGAAAAGTGTCAGCTCACCATATTGCCATTAGAAGGCTATGCAGACAGAGAGGCAATTTGGACAAGTTTCATGAAAAGATGATAATAAAAATAACAAGCAGAAATTATCTCAGACAGAAGACTTACAAACTGTTTTTGAATGAAATCTATTACCTAATAGCACATAATTTGTGCAGAAAATCCTTCCCTGCACTGGTACCTATTACGAGAAAGTGCTTGAAATGAAGAAGGAAACTGGAAGGATAAGGTCACGCCTACATGCAACATTGTTCAGTTACACTCCAGGCTTCTTTTTCTAACAATGTAGTATAGTACCTAAAGGAACTGCAACCCCTTCAATAACTCTTCAGCACTAAGAGAAGCAAGGGAAGTCTAAAATCACATGATGAAGCCTATCTAGGCTGTTAGGTTCTTGTTAGAGTACAGTAGTTCATGACATTTGTGGGATGCTTAGCAATAACCCTTCCTTGCACTTCCCATGGCCTATAGGCAATTCATCTCTATTTCGCTTGTAATTAGATAACTTATGCATATCCATAAATGAAGTATGGGTCCAAGCCAAGAAACATACTTAGCTGGACTCCTCTGAGGTGGAATTAAAGCATGAATATTTGGATGCTGCCTTAGAGGAAATGGAAATCTTTCAAAAAAAAAAAAAAAAAAAGAGCTTTACATAGGTTTGATTTTTTTTTTTTTTAAACTTTTTACTCCTCAAATGTAATACTCCTATAGATGAGAAGCTATACGTTCCTGTCAACACTTTAACTGCAAAACCATGTGAATACTTAAACTGAGTTGGAAATCCCTGGGAGGCAAAACAGCTTTCCAAGGTCTCAAAAAAATTTATTAAATTACACCTTTCTACACTATACAATCTTCTTACCTTAGCAAGTGGTAGATACGGTACCAGATTAAATTAGTTGCACAGCCACCAGGCATAGTGCAATAGAGAATCCATTAACCAAATCATTTTATATCTAAGCAAACGGAAAATGTAAAGACATTTACATTAGCATCTGATGCGAACGTAAACCCTGCACTATTGATAGAGAAATGATAGTATCGCTGTCCATATCATGTGTGACTGCAATATGAGGCTGGCCATTTATCAAACTGCCTCTTTAATTTAAAAATATATTAAATATACGCATGAGGCTCTCCATTATGTGGTAGCAACAAAGCCAGGGAACATTCTGTTACTACTTGTTATCTGCCATCAATGCAAAGTGGAAGCTGAAAAGTTATTATAAATCTTTTTCTTTTCCCCCATTGTGTTTCTATTTGAAACCCGTGTGTTTCTTTTAGAAATTTGTATCATTCCACAGTTACAATGCACAGCAATCCATGTGTTTTAGAGGTAGAAATTCTCTAGCTCAAGAATGTTTATGCAGTGCTCAAGAACCAAAAATGGGCTGAATTTTGCTTACTGTATTCATGTGCACAGTCCAACTGCAATGAGTCAGACTGTCCTTTTAGCAGACCCTGTACGTTTTATCAGCCACAAAATCCACATGCAGCAAACTGAAAAATAAAATGGAGGATGGAGTGAAACTGAAGAACACCCTTTTGTCAATGAAAGTTTAGCCAACAAAGTGGGACAATCTGGCAACAACTTCCTTGTGTCATAAGTAGATTCAGCTCATTACCAAATACCTTCATGGACAGTCAACTAATGACTCAACAAAACACATTGTCCTTTTTGGATCAGTGCAATAACAGCAGTTTCCAACCTAATACTAGGGGACACCAGCTTACAAGTGCTGTGATACAAACAAATGTGAAACAGAGCTCCCCCCATCACTTGGGTTCTTTATGTCCAAATTTCAGTTCAGAAGATGACATTCTGCTTTTCTGAGAAGTTCATTAGTTAAATAAACAAATATAAATGTATTTCCCAAAGTTATTAAATTAGGATCCTATAAGGACTACATTCTGCTGGGCACAATTTCCAAACGAATACATAGCTAGCATAGTTTGTCATCAGACCCCCAACCTTAATAAAAGATTGCAACACACACTACTGCATCACATCACATTCAAAATACTTGATGATTGCTCAAAAACTGCTAGAAAGCAACAAAACGACAGCCCTATCAAAATGAAAACAGCCCTTTAAGAAAACTATTTCAGTGCTTCTCAATTTCTATTACCAACTCAGCTGGTGAGAAGTGAGACTCCGAAGTCATTTCCCCTTCTCGAATATAACAACAATAGTTGATTTTTTTTCTAATGGAAACCAGTGTATTACTCATTTTGTTTCCATTCTTATTCCAAGATAATATGTTTTCATAAACAGCCATTGAAAAGTAAACCAATGCATACATTTTAAAAGCTAAATTAAAAAAAAAAAAAAAAAACAGCCTAGGATCTCTCACCTGTGTGACATACATCTAAGCTCTCATCTCTCCACAGTTAGAACTTCCCTCCAGAAAATAAAGCCAATCTGAACTACACCTTTCATTCCCACAGCTCCATAATAGTGACAGCTCATAGAAATAATAGACTTATTATCTAGTGGAAAGTATTTTTTACAATATTCTCTCCAGTTCAAAGCGATACCATTTGACTACAGAACAGTACATGCAATGTTTGTATTAAGAATAGAAGAGTCACATGAATGAGTGCAGACCTATTGGTCCAACCTCAGGAATAAGGAATTTTGAGTAAATCTGGAATAAAAAGTTAATGAGTGACGTGGTTATAAAGGCAGAATAGGATACCAGTCAAAGAGTTCTCTGGGCTGACGTGGTAAGATAATCAGTGCTTTAGACAAAGACAAAAGACAGTCCTTCTCATGTAGCTGGACTTCAGGTAAAGCATTTCCAGTAGAAACCGTTTGTTAACTCAGAAAGCAGTATACTGTGGGTAGGCAGTTTGGTAAAGGAAATACAGCAACAAGAAGTATTGCGGGGAAGAATGTCAGATGGCAGGGAACTGAACTACTGGAAGTTTTCAAGACTAAATCTAGTTTAGCATTATCATTAATAACGCTGGCATAAACAAGTGGGCTAATGACAAGTCAGTGACATGGAGTGTCATTGACAATGCTGAGGAAGATTGCAATAACCTCTACAAAAGAAATGGATATTTTTGGTGGCAAGAATGATTGAAATGTAAAATAAGATCAACATGGACCACAAAAAATAAAATAGTGGTTCTGTGCTTTGGAGTTAACTGAAGAAAGATCTGCAGTAAAGCTCAGAGCTCATCAATAAGAAATTACTAAGGTGGAAAATGTATGGTCTGTGCAATTCAGCTATGAAAGAGACAAATGTGATATTAAGAAGCATCAATCAAGGCATCTGAAGCAGACAGAAAAGTATTAATGCCACTGTACAAGGGCTTTCTTTTAAGAGCTGCCCATGATAACATCTCCATGAATAGTGGAGAGATACATGAACAGGTACCAGGCAGACAAGTGCTGCCATACCAGTCCAGACATGCCTATCTTACAAGGGAATGCCAGAGGAGCGGAGATGTTTAGCTTGAGTGGCAACTGGAATATTATCTGCAATTACAGAAGGGTGAACACTAGACGGGAAAAAAGCTGATGTAAGAAGGAAAGAGGCATAAACTGACCCTTAGGCTATAAATTAGAAGCAACCTCTCAGGTATTAGGACAATTTGGTTGCAGAACAGCTAATGGGAGCACCTGATGCAAAGAAAGCCAACCTACTGTGCTGTGAACAAGACACAGCACCCCTTGCAATTCTACAATACAAAGGATGCCTAAGATTAAAATACATTTTATGCACTGACACTTGCTAGTGTTGCAGTAATAAGGAGCAAAAGAAAAAAGTGTTTATCAAGGTGTTCTTCCCATTAGAAGGTGGAGTAACAACTTTAATTGTGGTGTTCGATATATGTAGTTCACTTCAAAAGTAATGCCTCCTAATTATTTCCATGGAAACAACAACAGAGCACAATAACACTAGTTGATAGAGCAAATTCTTAGCTACGAAACACTATGCTTCAACAAAGTCACCACCACCAGCTGTGCATTTTCACGACCAATAACAAGATTACGCATTACGTTCTGATGACCAGACTCAGTGAAGGTGACCCGCCATTGCTGTCGCCATTGCTGTCACCACTGCTGAAACGCACCACCCACTTCTCACTGTGCTCACATCCACTCTTTGGTCTCTCCGTCAATGTTCAGCAAGTGCTGATGAATGTCAATGAGTGCCATTTTTTTCTGCATGGAGGAATTCAGTGACACACCTTTGCTTCATACGTAATTCCACATCAGACATCATTTTTCAGACTGCCGCTCTGCTGCCATCTATCACATGGCAACAACATGTAACAGAATATTGGTGGGAAGGTTCAACCTCTACTGCCACACCACCAACATTTACCCGAGATGTCGTGGGCCAGCCGAATAAAATCAGAAGCATTACTTTCAGAGCAGCCCTCATAATACAGTCTGCAACAATAAAGCTGCTCAGGCTGACCCTGTCAATTGTATGCATGTGAATGCAAAGGCCTGCATTTGTTTATAAATAAAGAAAATTTTTAACACCATCCAGTACCAGAGAAGCCAGCAAAGCCAGCAATTTTACTTACTTTATCACATTTCAGGAACCAAAAGCAGTAAAGCAACTTAGAAGAGATTAGCGGGTGCTAATGCTTTTACTGCATTAGCAGACGTTCTCCCTGGAACCTCAACATAGTGTCCTAGGGAATGACACTGATAAATGAAGACAGAGCAGGGAATCAAAAGACATGCAGACGTTCTTTAGAAGTGTTCCAGGATGATGAAATAAATGACTTCTTCATAAAGTGTCTGAAGAGATTTTTTCCAAAGTATGCTTATTCCTTCAAAACCAAGGCACTAATAGGACCAGGTATAATAGACCTTCCCCTAGAAGTACAGTTGGCTAGGCACAGCAAACACCAAACTAGCTAATTAGGTTACTTGGTTTAAACGTGACAGAAAACAAATTAATAAATTAACAGTGTCTTAACAACATACATCTGGTCACTAATGTTCAGTATTTCCCTGAATAATTTTAAGGAAAATAGCTTTGTGCTGTCCATGCTTCTATGCTAAATATAGCACTAACATGCTTGCCTCCCGCTTAACAAGAAGTACTTAAGAGTTATACAGCACCTCGTACAGTCTATCAGCTGGCGTCAAATCTGGGTTGATTCTAATAGTACGCAAGTGACTGTGCTGGAGATGGGTGAGTTTGCTTTGTTTGTCCTGAAGGGGAGTTTCTGGCAGGCAGAAACTACTCAGATGGATGTAGATTTGCCATGCAGGATTAAAAATTGTGACAAAAAAAAAAAAAAAAACTGCTTGGAAAGAAGTAAGCTGTTTTCCTGAAAGGACATTTAAAATTGACAGCAAATTCCAACGTGTATTTAGCTCGGTTTGTCTGGGCTGACATCATGATCGCACCTATGCAGAGAGGCTCATTCCCCAAACCCCCTCCAGGCCTCATCGCTCAGCAGTATTACAGCTTTGACAGTTGAGGGAGACTGTCTCAAAAAAGTATTATTAATTTCTGAGGTGAAATACCGGAGATTGACACTCGTGGTTATTTCACACAATAAGTCCATTCAGTAGCACTTGGGGACAAGCCAAACAAAAATGAGGTTTTGGCCTCCTGAGCACACATATAAGGAAGATTACAGTGAGTCACCATTTTGCGCATCAAACACAAATCACACCTCCCTGTGAGTGTATTTCTGGGATTACCCGGAGGTCTGAGAATCCCTTTTGCACGTGAGGACAGGAGAATGGACCGAAGGGACAATTAGCCTTCTTCCCACTGAACAGCTTTCCATGGCTCATGTAAATCAATTTAACATGGCTGTTACAAAACCAACAAAGAAAATCCAACACTGCTGAAACTTGATGCCTGCACAATGCAGCCTCTCCTGGGTAATCTGCAGCATCCAGACATTGCCACCGCATGAGTCTCGTCCCTGCAAAGGGAGGTTAATACGCCTCATTGTGAGAAAGAATATTCCTTTCTCTCTCCCAGCTCTGAGCATTGCTTGCACTGGGGCATGTATGACACCCTCCACCTCCTTATTTTGAAGTTAAGAAGATCCAGGTATTGCTCAAACAGCTCTCCGAAACACAGTGGGAGTTGCTATCGCCCTGGATTGCTGCAGAACAGGTGGGCCAGGAGGCCACTGCTGCAGACAGCTGAAAGATGGCACCCAGCAGCTGACTGACAGCGGCCAACCACTGTGGCTGATCTGAATCCCCAGGGCAACTTCCTAACCTCTTGACTTCCTAACCCCAAGGCGAGAATTTGCCTCTGTGACCAGGAGGGCCTGCTGGGTCAAGGCAACCCTCATCAAATGTCAGCCGGGACTAAAAAATTGCACAGGACCAGGAAGGAAGATTTTGTTTGTCTTTCTTTGTTACTAGCCTCAAGTAGGAAAGGACTTAGCAAGGGCAGATCAGAGTTTTAAAGGGACTTCAGCACAGTCTAGCTTCAGGGGACAACTACTTCTTCTCCACCCTTCAAAGCCAGAGAAAAGTGGCACAGCTGAGTGGCAGGCATATAATTGCCAATGCAGGATGTGCCCCCAGCACACAGAGGAGCCTGAGTTCAACCCCTGCTCTCCTTTTTCTCCTGAGCATTCATGCATCACTGTTACAAAAGCCCAACCATACACGGGACACCAAGCAGAGTTGTGAGACATTACAGAAGGTCCTGAATTCCCATTACCCACCCCTACACCAACCCACAGTATTCAACACAAAAGCATGCTTCCTTCTTGAAATGGCAGCCTCGGGATTTCTGAATTTTGAAACTTATAGCGGAACATAAGAAAAGGTAATTAAAATGAGAAGAAATGCAAAGCAGTTACAATAAAGGTAAAGTGTATCACAGAGCACAGCGAAAGAGCAAGAGCTTTACAGAAGTGTTGGATTTACTGAGTGAACAGTTTGCACACTGAAGGCTTAAAGGTGTTTGCGGGATGTTAGTCTAATATATGAATACTCACGGAGCTGGTTTTCTCCTATTTCTCATCTTTAAACTGGTGCATCTAATCTTTAAATCACATGGAATTAATTTTTTTTCCCAATGTATACAGTTTCCTGTCTGTGTAATTACCTTATAACCATACCCATGCACTAATAGGAAATGTTTTGTGATGTAAGAAACTCTGGGATTTGAGAGTAAGCTAGCCTAATTTTGCACTTCATATCTGCTCGTATACAAAACTTCATTTGTCTTCAGCAAGAAAACATTAATTTCCCATTCTCAAGTGGCATGGCTGCAAATGAGCACTGGCCCTCTATAGTTATTGATACACAGAGACTGCTGCATCTGGATTTCCAGCTCCACAGCCAGCTGCCCCTGTGCTGAACCAGTATGTGTTGAAGGAAAAGTCAATGAGAGGAGTAAATCAAAAGGTGGCTTCAGAAGGAGCTCCACCTGAAAGAAGCCTCTCCAGCTAAACCCTGTATCTGAAAGAAAGTGAGAGGGGACATAGCCTTGCAAGCCTGAGAGGACCAACCGGAGTTTTTTCCAAAGCTAAAGCAGCAGCAGTGAATCATCGCTAGCCCCTGCCTTCACAGTACAAAGAAAGGCTTTCCCAGTAAACATAAAAAATGTCACAATTTCAAGTGACCATTCAACTGCTGCGGTTCTGGTAGAACTGGACTCTGCTATGAAGGAAGAGGCAACGTGCCAGCTCCTACAGTCTGACAAGGACAATTTCTGTTGGATTTGATCAGCTGAGATTCAGAGATAGGCCACGAGATGTGTTGCCACTTAACAATCAACTTCTTTCTGCTTTACTTTACTGCATTACTTCTTCCTGCTGACTTTAAGTCTAGATGATCCCTCTGGAAGAGTCATCATCAGTAATACTGAAGAAGTCTAAAACAAAGCTGGGCCTTCCCTCCCTCAGTGAGAAAGGGAATTTTTTTCTCCCAAGACTGCTCTGATGTTCTGCTTTCACTCAGGAATCCCAGATTCCCTGGCCTTGACTGGTCATTTGGCAGGAGACATTAGTTGTTTAATTATCTCCCAAGGAGCAGCAAAATGACAGTAGAGCACACATTTGGAAGGCTGAAAGGCAGCTCCTAATGACAAGTCTGTAAGCTGCTGAGCAAAATCTGCTTCCTGTGATAACTGCTTGCTGCTTTTTGAACATTATCTGTGAAGTCAGAGACTGATCTTCACCCGCAGAGGCAAAGACAAGAAGGACAGTAATTGCATAAGTACTGTTGTGGATTCTCCTTACCCTGGACATAGAGATGGCTGAACGGCAATGCTCAAACCAGTCAGACATGAATCCATCAAACTAGCCTGTACCAAGGAAGACCTGGAAGGGTAACAGGATCAGTGAAAGCAGTTTCAAAAGCCTGCACTGTTTTGCAGTATGAATGCCAGCCTAAAATCAAGTCAGTTTTGTCTGCAATAAGCAACTATTCTGTTAAAGTGTCACATCTCAGAAAGCACCTGTTGGGCTGTGGGGCTTTAATAGGTGGGCACATAACAAAACGTATATGAAACATACTGAGGCTTAGTACAAATACTTTGGTCTCTGCCTCTGTGATAGCTGAATCTGAAGAACCATCATAGGTTTTGGACCAAAACTCACATACGCATTGCAAGAAAACAATATTCATCTATCCAGCAGCACCTCGATGTCTTCATCTAAGGATATAAAACACCAGTTTTCCAGGATGCAGAAAGAACCAATTCACCAGAATCAACACTGACTTTCCTTCCAGAGGCTGCTGAGGTCAAGACTGCAGAGTACAGTAATACTCCCAGCTCAACTTTGATTCTTACAGACCACTGCAATGACATGAAAGCCTTGAAGCATTAGTTCTAGGTGTACTCTTCAGCTCTCCCTGTGCCAAGGCTCCTGTGCTCAGCCTCGGACAGCTGCCATCAAGCTGGCAGAGAAATTTCTGCTCCAGGGTGAGTGAAGTGGCTGCTCTGTCCCACAGGAAAGTGTTATGTTCAGTTTAGCCCAAAGTGTTGAGCCAGGCTATTACTAAATGAAAAACACAAAGGTGTGTGACATCATGTAAAACAGCAGCACAAGTTCCTGAACTATAATACTGCATCTGCATAAAAGAGCAAACATAAAAGCTATGAATCCAGCAATAATGGAGGGGATTGTAATTCTAGGACGGCCATGTGAAGGGCAGGTTACGGACAACAAGGAGCAATCCAATTTGGTTACACTAGCTAAGGTAAAATTTACAATGGCTATCAATCCTCATGCTTTAAGGCATAAACTGAGCACCATCTGGGGCCAGAAAGAAATTTCCCTCTGAGGTACACTATAACACAATTGGCTGTGTGTATTTCTTCTTCTGAATCATCACAGATTGGCTACTGTCAGAGACAGGATACAAATCTGTACGGATCACTGGTCTGTTCCACAGCAGCGAACTCTATGTTGTTCATTTTCTTCACAGTCCTCACAGATTACAATATCATTATTACTACAGCAGTCATTTTCCCAGTATACAGCAATAGTTTCTCTAACTCTGAAACAAACACTGAAAGCAACTTAAATGATTCCAATAACTAAACAAAAGCACTACGTTTCATTTTTATGGGGTTTGAGTAATTTACTGGCTCTGCTTTGGAAAATACGTCTCACAGTCTAATTACTTGTATTTTTAAATTACATATCATGCATATTATCTAGCACTCAATATAACAATAGCAATAGACTGAAGAAAAAGCATCAATGATGCTTTACAGAGTAATTTAGAATTTGGCTTTGAATTTGTTTTAAAGAAAAGATGTAAGTATTGTCTTCCTGACTGAGATTTATTAACACTCCCCCTTTCCATTATCTGAGCATCTCACTTGCCCTAAAGCACATCTGTAAAGACAGTGAGAGACTGCCCACATTTGCTATATCCATAAATTACAGATGTTGCTCTGAGCTACACATCTATCAAGACAATTTTCCATAAGAGTAAGACCAACCTGAAAAGTATCCATCTAACTGAGAATATGGAAAATAATTAATAAAAGCAGAGTCTGCAGACTTGATTTGTTTTACTGGGAATGTTCTCTACCCAAAGCTTTTTAACATGGTATGACAGAACACAGAGAAATAAATCAAAGCCCAAATAACACTTCTAGGTATCAAAACAAAAGCCTCGATGCATCAGTAACATTACGCTGCATATGCACACTGCTGTAACAAACTTAGCTAAGAGAATGGATAATTCTGCATTTAATAAGACATACTAGATCATATTTTCCAATTAATAGCATTAAGCTATATTTTACAGGTCAGTGCTTCTGTTCAATCATGCCTACATACATCATCATTATATTCAGTTCCACGAACACGTCATTTGCATCTGTGAAAGAACAGAAGACCTGTATCTAACATAATACATGATTATCCTAAAGCTTAAGTGCACAAAACAACAGGAGAATTGAGAAGAAAATGAAAGCAGCAGTTTTACAAAGAAAGAGTCTACCATCACTGGGCCCAACTACTGTATCTTAACCTTTGCATAAATGCTGAGGAAGCAGATAACAAGATTAAGAACACAGAGCCTATTCTAGGTTGCATAAAGAACAGAATATGACTTCACTGAACGAAAAGAAGGAAAAAAGTACTTGTATTAGATAAAAGAAAAATACACAGTTGAGCACTTAATGCCAATCATTTGCTTAGTCTAAACAGAAGACATACAGTATTTCTATCTTCAGAGCTGGGCAAGAGAGAAAAAGACAGTGCTTTCGTGTACAGAGAAGTGTCCCTTTCCTACTGCAATTTGCATTTCAGAAACAATAAAATACACTCACCAAGTTCCCTCTTGTACAATCTCTGCAAAAGCCACTGCTTCCCTTTGCTTTGTAAAGCATTTTTGTAACAATGAAACTACGTTTCTAAACATACGAGACAAGTTATTGGTTTTCTTTTTCTCCTCACCAAAACAGAAAGCCTTGGTGGAAAGAAGAGTACTTCAATTCTATTTTGACTTAAGCAAACAGAAAACGACATGGGAACACATGATAAAACAAAACCGTAGGCTTGATTTCCCCATAGTCAAATGAAGACTGTCTTAAGAAACAAGGGAAGGGGAAGGAAACACACTAGGGTAGAAAAGATTAGCAGCCACTTTCATAAAATTACTGACAGCTACAAAGCAAATGTTTTATATCAATGGTTTCTTCTCACAGCCCTAAGCTGTCCACCTAAAATTTCTTGACCACCCGGGCTGCACCCATTAAGCAAGACTTTCAAAATTGGGCAGATTTATCTGCGTGTAGGTCCTTGGGTAAGCGCCCTGATTTTTGAAAGTGCTGAGCACCCCACTAGCACTCTGCAGACTAAAACAGGAACTGCTGGACACCCAGCACTTGAGGAAAAAAGATGGCACTTCCTTGGAAGCCTAACTTTTAAATCTCATTTTTTAAAAATTATCACTGTTCGTATCATCACAGTTAAAGGACTGACAGAGGCTTCCTTTGCAGCCCACATGTGCAGCCCTTAACAGGCTGCAAGAATATCTGCTGAAAAGAGAAGACGGGCACTGACTGCTTCGAGCACAAGCATGTTTTTCCCACCACAGTATTCCCAGCCTTTGTGTGCATAGGCAACGAGAGACCAGAGCTTGAATCATACCAAGTTCTATACAAATCTGTGCCAGTATGATACCGTGCATACTCTCAAAATAAGTACTTTATAGGATATTTGCTGCAAACTTTCACTTTTTTGGTTCAAACTTTCACTTTAAAACATCTGTTTCACTAACAGACGAATCACTGCTCTTTACACTTCTAATGCCTTCAGCCTAGGAAAAGGAAAAGACTCAGGCCACTCCACTCTTTCATCATAACAACATAACCTCTGGCTTCATGGAGCAGATCTAGCTAATGAGGAAAACAAAACAAAACAAAGCTAAAAGATCCTACCAAAAACCACCAACAAAAACAGAAGAGGAAACAAAGAAACGCAAACTTTATTTATTTATTAATTTTAGATTTTACAAAGATTTCACAAGAAGGTTTGCACTGAATCCCTGAAAAAAGCATTTACAGGATTAAAATCAAGACCTGGAAAGGCAGTCAATCATCTACTGTAAATACAAAGGAGCTGAGGGCAGTTTAAGTGAGGTAATATCTTTGATTCAGTGCCTCCGACCATCAGTGAAATCTGAGAAAACACACAGAAAATATGTTGTATGTGTCCTCAGGAATCTGAAATACAGTTAATTAAGAAATAGAATTTTGCCTTTTGATCCTTCACATAATCCTCCCTTTTCCTCACAGACATGCAAACACAGTGATAACAGAATGAAAGGGTTAGGTCACTGTTGCTAAAGGCATCCATTTCTACAGCCTTCCCTCCCACAGTGCTAGGGAGAGCTCGCAGCTCTTGTCTGTCATCACTACATATTATCCTCCTCATACACACACTGATACTTACAAATAAGGAATGTGGTTGACCTAGTAACAGGATGTTCATTTCCTAATTTATCCACCATTTCTTGTAATAACATTAGTCTCAGCTAAGTACAGAACAGTTCCAGCATTACACAATTTTGCTAGCATCTGGTTTCACCAGGTACAAGAAGCATTCCCCAAACAAGTCCATGGTCTGAGTTATACTTCACTATCAGGAACGTGTTTCTACAGAACAGAAAAATAGACCATCACAAACAAAACCTTCTAACATTCATAATTAAGCATTACTTCATTATCCTTTCTCCAGTTTGCTTACTAGAATCAAAAGGACTGAAAATTATGCCCTGCAAAGAAGTTTCAGGTCAGGCAGCAATTCTGAGAGAGGAAGAGAAAAAAGAAGAAGAAGAAAAAGATTAGACCAGGGAAAGGAGACCTTTCCAGGCCTGAATTCTGCCTGAGACATCTCTGATCAATGCAAAGACCCAAAGAGAGTGAAGTAATAGCCATGTAATTGTTGTGCTAGATAGCGTAGTGATCTTTTCCAACCCTAATGATTCTATGTACGTTAGGGGTGACCTTAGCCCTTCTCTCTCCAGCACTGAAAAATAAGAGGTATTTTGGTACCTGCATGCCTTGATTTGAAATGTCAAATCTGAGGAAATTATACAAGGCCTTACTTTTTTCAGAGAGGATGATCCACATCCTCTGACATGTAAGCCTGTATTTCACAAAGTTCCCAAAAACAACAGCTAAACAGAAAGATGAGCTAATGTTGTCAATCTGCTGTGATGATTGCTTAGCTCACATTCCAGATACACTCTTCTAATTTTTCGGTAGAGATCTAATGACTTGATTCAAATTTGTTGCAAGAGTCAGTGATCTCTGTGAGAAAGACAGCAACAAGATTCAGATATCTGTACCAGAAACTCAGTCTGCACTATGTCTCGAGCTCAATTTCTCCAAATAAGCAGCCTTACAGATAAGCTCTGATCAGTATCACAAGTGCCACCCTTCTCACAAGACATTCAAACCTTTCCAGCATATCTCCGCAAGATTCTGTAGACAAAAACAGAGTGCACAGAGCAAGTCTCCTCTTCTTAATAAAGACAGCTGCAATCCCCGAGGCTGCTTGTGTGGGCTACTGTTGTGGGTGTATAATGGCTGCCTACATAGCAGCATAGTACCAGCATCTAACTTTGTAAAGCGCTTTGTGCCAGAAAGGACTGAAATCTATTATTTATTTTATACAAACAGAAAAAGCATTTTATTCAGTTTAATTGCTCCCTACTAACACTTTATAGCTAAAAAAGGCTGTCAGGCCTATTTTCAATAGATATGGCAAAGAAGTGTGAAATCCAACACCACCTATTCCTTTAAATTGAAATTTTGTATCACTAGGTTCCTGCAAAAATAGTGCATTAAAACACAGCTAACTTGAAGAAACTGACAGTAAAAGCTGGAACGCAGCCAGAAAGCTACAGTATACAAGGATTCTCATGGCTATGAAATGTTCAGTACTCTGTGGTGCAATTACTCACCAGACTAATTCCTCTGTGAGGGGCTAGGTTCCAAGCCCTGTAGGTGCGAGACCTGAGTACATGAGTATGCTCGTCCATACCTGAAGGCGCTTGCCCACCACACCATTTGAACAACATTGCACAGTTAAGGAGCACTGAGCAACGGCATGGCTCTAAGTCAGGATTTCAAGTAGTATCAGCAGCAAACTGCGATGAACCTGCACCACAGCAGCTCACGCCACTGCCTGCCTCCAGACTGCAGCGTCTGTTCTTCTCACGGAAAATGATTGAATTTGATGGCTACATTCTCCAGAGCTTCATCCCTCCAGCACTGCTTCACACCTGAACAAACTCAAGTACAAAATGCTTCCCCTCTGATTTGGTAGCACTTAGACTACAGCCTTTACAGGGAATAAACAACATGCAAGACAGCAAAACATCAAGTTCAGTACGTAGCAGCTCTGTAAGTCCGCAACTACATAACGTTTTTACATTAGCAACATTACTTTCTCTACCCAATCTACCACACTACCCTCTGGATTCCTGACAATGTAGAGTTTTCTACAGAAGGTATGATGCTGGCTATAAATAAGTCTGTATATTATTAATTAAAAAAATATCTCGCAACAGCTACTGTGCACACTTGCTAAGTCCTTGCCAACATTTATTGAAATCACCTGTAAGAACTCATCCAAAATGTTCACTGTACACAAAAATTGTCAACTGATAATGAAAATCTAGACTGGCTATTACAGGTCTGGTCCTAAACTGGCTTCATACAGAACAGCTGTCAAATTATTTTCCCCTAGTACGAAAATTTATCTTTTAGGTTCTCATCAGTACAGAAGCAAGCTGTTACACAAATAAATGCTCAGACACCCATACATCCTTTTTGGGCAAAAGAAAGTACTCTTCTTTTCACATCACTGAACTAGGATATATCTGCACACAATCTGAAACTATTACTGGACTGTATTAATATCACACATTACTAAAATTACAGAAAGATGTTTGACCAACTAGCATACCCAGTCCTTTCCTAATGTAATGCTGGTGTGGACACTGTTCCTTCAGCACATTTATGATCATTTTAGCAGCTGCCAATACTAGCACACAGGTACAAAAATACCTTCTCGTTCAGCTGATTCAGATAAGGGGGCAGGGTTTGTTAAAAGCCTGGAGGGCTTCCTAGCAGCCAAAACAGTTGCTCAGCTGTATTATTTGCCAGTGGGAGTGTCTATGGGGGTAAATCTAGGACAACACTTGGTACTGCCAACCTAGCCAGGTGTATCCTGTCATTTGAACATCCCACAGGAGCACTCACATGCTGAGCAAACAGTGCTGTCACCCAGCAAAGCTCCACTTATCCACACTGTATCAAGCAGGTACTTACAGTCTGCAGGGTACCTCTGAGCAGGCCCTGACACTCCTCTTGTAAACCCAGGTGGGATTTGCAAGCTGCCTGAACTATATCAAAACTTCTGCTGCTTCTTAGGACAAAGTGGATGTCAGATGCTAAACCCAGAAATGTATAATGCTCACAAGACCAAACCATCAGATAAAACAATGACACACTCATTGTGAATATGTATGAAATATCTCTGACTGATCAGAGTTGTTCACTGTCACCTTTGAGGTAGTCTTTTCTTGGCTCAGTCCATCAAGAAAGGCTGGGAGTGCTGCTGCCACTCCAGAGATTCTGGTTGCTGCTAGAGCTACTGGTAGGAGGAATAGGTGCTTCTGCAGTGAAACTTCCCTTACTAGCAAACAAACCCTTCACTGTTGCGCTCCTCATGATTTCCATAGGCTGTAGTTGAGTATTACAACATTCCTGACCCACTGATGCAGCTTCTGACAACAGAAATTTCTCCCTATTTTCCATGACGGCATCAGGTAACTCTCTATTGTACGCTGCAATCCCCACTCCTGGCAGGGAGCAGCTTGTGCTGAATTTAGATCATCAGCAAAAGAACAATGGTTGCACAGGTAAGGAAGAAGTCCATAGAAAATATTACTGTTTAGCAATGAACTGTTTAGTGTTAGAGAACTATCACAGTAAGAGATATTTTTGTGTAGTTGACCACTGGCTAATTGCAGCTAATCACATAATCCTTTAAGGATAATTCCTTTAAACAAGTAGCCATGGCCATCTGTAAATGTGCTACTTTAGCATGGTACTTCTTTCATGTTTTTTCTACTTTTTACAGAAAGATTTTTATAAAAATTCTTGGTGGACAGGAGGGGAAGAATACTGACTGCACCTGTTCCCCAAAGGCTCATAAATGGCCTCCATTCATCCTGAAATGTCCAAATTCAATATGCAAGATTGAATAGAGTTTGCACTGAGTCTCTTCAGCACTTAGCCCTAAAGATGGTAATTTTAATAGCTGTAAAATCTGCAGAGGGAATAAACGAACTAAAAGGTTTAATGGCTGACTTGCATTTTACTGTGTTCCACAGGGATGAAGTGGTTTCATATTCTATATCTACACTTTGCTGAAGGTGGTTTAGAATTTCCATTTGAATCAAGCCATACCTTTTACCAGTGTTCTTCCCAAAACCACATCCATTATATGCGGAAGTTGGATTATTTAAACTTGATTTCAAGATGTGAAGTCATTGTCTAGGAAAGGCAAACCTCTATGAATTTACATAGATTATTCTGTATCATTAGTAACTGACTACTGTGTAATCCTTAGTATCTTCTATTTAAAAGTGCTTATTAAGTAAAGGACATTTTGTAAAGATGTTGGGACTGGAATCTTAGAGCAGCTTTAGCAAAATTTTTTTAGGGAAATCAATGCTATGGTTCTCTCCTTATGCAGCTTTGGGTTTCAAATCTCTCTAGAGGTGTAGTTTGGAAGGATAGTCATTGTTTAATTAGTATTTTTCTCAATTAGCATCTGGAGTTAAAGATCCACAAGTAGGTATATCTATCCAAGAAATTCTCTGAAGATTTACCTTCAGTTACTTGTAACTGAATGTGCAGAAGTTCAGAAAATTGCTCATACTAACTCATATCAACTTCAAAGATTTTCTTATTTTAAATTAGCAAAAGCAAGTGCAAAATGAGGAGCTCTTCTTTACCCCTTTCCTCAAAGAGTGCAATCCATTGGCAGCCATGAGTGCATTTTCCTTTGCTAAATGAAACACACGCACTACCCAGAACACATACAGGTAAGATACATTTTGAAAACAGCAGTCTTACCTCTCAACACAAAAGGTCAACATAGTCCTACTTAGGCATGCATACAGCTGGGCTGGGTAACAGGTCCTGTTTAGAGCCAACAGCTGCTCAGAACTCTGTAAACACTGGAACCCTGTATACAGATTTGGAAGCTGAAGACTAAGCTATACAGAGACTTTCACAGCTACTAAGTAAACCACCTTACCTAGCCGACTGATGCATGTCTTATTTAATTAGTCCACAACTGCTAATTGATAAAACAATACAGATGACAAGAGGCAGAAACAATTAGTAGGGAGACTTGAGCAGGAAAAAGAAATCCTGTCTACCACCCACCAATTACTAGCTGTTTTGAACCGTTACTTTAAGGCCTGTGAGGTACCTCAGTAGTTTGATTATTCAGAGAAATAAAGCAAAACTAAGCCAAACCACTGCACTAAAAATTACATTGCCTTAAATCAAATGCCTTTTTTTTTTTTCTTTTTCTTTTTTTTCTAATAACTGCAGTAAGAAGGTTTGTTTAGGGAGGGCTGTCTCTAGCCACAGGAAAAGCAAGCAGTTCCCATAGGGTACCATACAGCTGGGAGGAGCAGTGTAACAACTGTTCCAGCACCTACTTCACCTCATCTCTGCAAGGACAGCTGTGTTGACAACTCCTCCTACCCTACTGAGTTTGTTTTTTTTTTTTTTTTTTTTTTTAAAAAAAAAGGAGCTGGAATATATATGCAGCAGCCACCTGGAGAAGGAAGAAAGGGCGGCTCATATCAGTGCTTCCCCTATCCTCTTCCCATGGCAGCATGGCTTCCCTGTCCTGGCTTTCATCCTCAGAACAGGAAATCTCAACTTTGCCCACACTTCTTGAGATGGTTTAAGACAGCTTTATATATGAACACCTGAAAACAAGACAGCTTGAGGTAAGCATGCTAGAATTATTAATTTTTCTATTTTGTTAATGTATATGAATACACAAACAGACCAACTATTTCCAGTTGAAATCATAGTTGGCAGAGTACAAATACACTGTTTTGCAGAAATAAGCCACAACTAACAATCTTTCACTTTCATTCCTAACAAGTCTGAAGAACAATGTCATCCAACAGCCAGGGAAACTTCACCTCCAACATTCTTAGCAAAATGAGTGCATGTCAGTTTTAAGTAATTTTATTTTCTGGGAAAATTATTCCATTTAAAGACAACAGAAAGCTACAGGTACTCCTCAAGAATGCTGGTTGTTTGCTTTCTGAAATGAGAAGTGTCAATAAGAAACTAGACAGAAAACCAAGGAGAGTTGACTGAGTGAGGAGATGCACAGTACAAGCTGTTTTGAAGCAACTGTCACATATCTTCCCCATGGTTAGATATAAACTCAATATTTCAGGTCCCAGACCACTTGCTGCCTAAGGAAATAACATAAAATTATGAGCGAGAGCAGGGAGGCTTGAGTGGGGAGAAGTGGAATGTCAGTTGCAGAGCTTTCACACTAATCCTGTCAGACCACTTTCAGGGCAGAATATCTGTTCTTTTCCTTTCCTGCTGGATGTGAGGTGCCTTTACTGGGAGTTAGCTATGGGTAAGAGGGAAGTTATGGTAATAGAACAAATAAGTTAAGACACTGGAGCAGCAGCTGGTGGGGGAACCTGGTCTACTGTCTTCAAACAGGAAGATTCCCCTGCTTCCACTCACACAAGCACTCCTTTCCCAAACAACCCTCCGTGGCAGCTATTTAATTAGTAATGCTGGTATTGGTGGGGGAGGATGAGCCTTGCCTCTGAGTTTAGCTTTGACCCATAGCGGAGGCATGCTTTATTACTAAAAGGCCACTTTACTGCTGATCATGGAATAAAATATTTAATCTGGATCCATACGTATGTTTTTGTAATGCTCACTTTCCCTCTCTTGAGTATCTCTGCAACTAGGGTACAGCAAGAAAAAGCAAGGAATTACAACAATTGCATAGAAGAAAGAGATTTCTATTGCAGCTATCATGTTTAGTAGAAACAAGACCACCTATGCAGGCTCACTGCTGAAAGTCTACACAGAGAGCCTTGCACTTAAATACCAAAAATAATAAGCACAAGAGAAATTCAGTAAAACTACTAACATGTAATATTCTAATCAAACTAGGAGACTAACAATTACATTTTTTTTTATTCTCAGACAGTAAAACAGTAGTATGCCAAAAATACACATAATATTTTAATAGACAAAATCAAACAGGATCAGAATCTGACAGAAGCCGGTATTTACAAATACATCATCAAACAAATATTTAATCTGCCCGACAGACGTAACTCAAGCAAGCCTAATCCTGGTTCTCTTTCATCCTGGAATTTGTACTTGATGAGAAAAAAAAGTAGTACCCCAGGCCACAGCTCCTGTCTCTATTTTCATTCATATCCACCCACTTTAGCACTTCCCCTTTTCTCCTGTTCCATCCATCTTGCCCAGTCCTGTTCTCCCACCTCCTTGGTCCTGTTTAATCTCAGCTCTGCTTGCCCTCCCCCTGACCTGCTCTTTCCCGATGCACCACACGCACCAGCCCCCTTCCTCTCTCTTCTATTCTTCCAAAATCTGCTCCTACTTTCTATTCCACCTACTCCTTCCAGCTTCCACCTCTCCATCCTTGCCTCCCCCTTACTTGGGCCCCTAATCTGGTTACTGCCTGAAACCTCATCCTCCTTGCATGTCAATCATACTAGCTCTCCTTCAGGCTACAATATCAAGAACCCTGAGAAGGCAAGGGGAAAATCAGTCTTGGCACCACACACTGCTGCAATAGGAAAGATTAATTACAGGGAATGACCAGTTCAGATACCAAAGCTCTAAGATGAAGTGTCTTCAGTTAAGCAAGCATCAAAAACACACGAAGGGACAGAAGATGCTGCGTGAGACAGAACATTCGGTCTTGGAACAATGTACACAATTACACTTAGGCTTACCACTCCTTCCTAAATATCTGCCCCTTGCCTCCAAAACCTACAGTTCATCAGAAGGCTAAACACCTCTGTGAATCTTCAGCTCAGCCATTAGGCTTTGACAATGAGTGCCTGATGAGTGAGAGAGTTCACGTTTTCAGAGGTGCCCAACTTGAGCAAAAAATGCAGAATTTAACATAGCTAATTGTAGACATGGATGGATGCCCTGACAAATTTAAAGTCTCTGCTTGAAAACACAGGCTGGAGCTTCAAAAATAAAACAGATATGCATTTATTTCAATATGAGCAAAACACTTTACTCCTTAGACTCAGTTTCAGAAATGAACCAACTTGAAACTTCCCCATAACGCAGCCTGAGGCAGATGTTTGGCTTGAAGAAGTCTACCACAAATACTTCTAAATTCTAAGTTGTATACAATTTCAAATGGGATCTCTATAACAGAAAGCACCGGATTATACTATCTTCATCCATATCTAGCATATATATGCTCAGCTTTTTAATTACTTTTTTCCCCATCCTTCGTTACCATTGCTTCTCAGCACTTTGCATCCAAGAGATACACTTCACAAATGTTTTGCAATGATATGTAGGAAAGTGAAGAACTGTTACTGTAAACATTACCTTTGAAAACACAGTCATCATCTTACATCAGCTCTATTTTGCCCTGCTAGTGCTAAGACTCAATGACCAACTTTGCAAGAAGGTGCAGAATGTGATTCATATCAAAGATTCTCCTCCTCCCATGTTTCTCTAAAATATTTGAGAAGGGCTATACAGTACACATTTTCACCAAGATCAAACCAATGAGAACTTCTATATGTGGGCAAATATTGCAAGCCTGCTGAAATCGAAAGGAACTGCACAAAGAGTATGTTTCCTTCTTGCTCAGAGCTCACTGTGAGAACTTCTGGCTCTCCCGCTGATGTTACTAGGATTTGACAGTGCTCAAAACAGTTCAGGACTGCCTTCTGTATTTCAGAATTGAACCCAATTATTTGAAGCCTATCTCATGAAGGGTAGGCTTCAGAGAGAAGATGTAAAAACATTTCTAAAAGCCATCTGTGTGTGCTACATACCGAGCTTTACTACCCAGGGCTCCACAGATCAAGAACTCTACATCAAGAATAACTGGAGCCATGAGATTTTTCACCAAAAAATGCATTTGACAGAGCTTCTTTCATGGAAAAAGCACATTATACCAACCCAATTTATCCACTAATATCTATTTTAATATTAAAAAAAGGTATATTAGATCTATCTTAAATTTCTTTACAAACTAGCGAAAAAAGAGTTGGCAGGTCAGCTGCTACTTCCAACTAGACCTAAAGGATCTTCATATTATTATTTATTATTATTATTAACAGTGAATTTCCCTCACCTATCAGTCAAACTTGCTCTGACAGGCAAAGCTGAACTGCCACACAACTTTCTGCTGATGGGCTCTGTCAGATATGAGAATGATACGTGAATATTTTAAGGTAGTTACAACCTGGCCTATATTCTTCTCCTTCAACAACATCAGCAGAAATCTCAAAAAATCATGATTCAACTCCTGAAAAATAGTGATAGCTTTACTGGCACAGAAAATATACTTAAAAACTTGGTCCTATAGACTAATATATTCATTAGAATGGACCACCTGAGCCTATTAACAACTCTGTCGTGAGGGATTTCGTAAGCTGAAATAGTCTAAACCTATGAATAAGAATTACTAAATAGTCACCTAATTGATTTGCTGAAGTAGTCTGTTTAGCCAGTACTGGATATTTCAGCCACCTCTGCAGCTCTGTGAAGGTTATGAAGGTTCTGTGAAAGTAGCACAAATAGGAAAATAAATGAATAAAACATTTGCAGTAACATGAAATTCTCTTTACTCAAACTTTCCTTAGTCAAACTTTTTAAAAATAGGTTATAAAGTATGCTAATTATAGAGTACAGAACCTCATTCAGTCAGTCACAGCACTGGATCCACTTAGAATAAACACTACCACTACTGATAAATGTACAATATTCTTCTTAATACCGTTTAGCTCCTTATATGAGCAAAGGCATAATTAAGGTGCTTGATGCTGATCTATGCAGAACACTCATGTTTAAAGGAGCCACTGTCAATATTTCACATTGCTGGATGAAGCGTAACGAACACTAATGAAGAGCTTTGTCATAGTCTTCTAAAGAAGTCTAATAGTCTGGGAATCCTGACACTGAACACATTATTTCATTCAAAACTTGTTTCGCAGTCCTTCACCTCCAGCTACCCATCTTTGATCCAAGTCAGCAAAGTTGATCTATTTTTTCCTCAATCAAGCATACCACTATGCTCTCAGGAATCTGTCACACAATTCCAGACTCTCCAGACACTTCCAAGTACCAGTCCAGAAAAGGCAAAGCAAACAGACAACAGGTAGTAGTAACACAAGCTTCTAAAGTGCTCCAAGAAAACCGGACAGTAAAAAGAACTGTGTCTCATTAGTTCAACACAACAACTTTACACCAAACTACTGGTGTTCTCACATTCCGTTACACAGTTTGTAAGTGGTGATGTGATGCACATCATCCACTTTAGAAAACTCCAGAAAACACACTTGTTGAATATCACCAAAGGAAAATATTATTAAATAAAACTCATACCTGTTAAGTATGTGAAAGTGCAACACAGAAAATGTAAAGTAAGTCCTAAAGTTATATTTTTGTATCTGTGTTTTTATTGAAATTATTCAAAATACATCTCAGTTTCAAGGGATCCCACAACACTCGTGTAGAGATGCCATTCTAATTAGGTAATAAAATCTACAGTCTTGTAAGAGTTTAATTTTCTATATTTGGTGTTGCACACAGACTTTAAAATACCTTAATGTGATGTTTGAATGAGATGAACAGAATAACTCCAGTATATATAAAAAGGGGGTTTCTCTTAGTAGCTCTGTCCTACTTTTAAGGCTTCTACTGTAATAGCAATGCTATTCTCTACCTCCCCTGTAGCAGATTGCAGCTTTCCTCCATCTTTCTAGCATGGCTAATAAGTTCTGGGTTTGAGCAGCTTAGACCTCAGGCTACTAGTATGTTGAAATCAATTATGCAAAGCCCATTCATTTTGATACAATGTACTAAACTGCTGCTGTCACCACAGTAGAATGGCTACCCAGATTGGTTTCTTGGATTTTTCCCTCCCTCCTCCTCCTCCTCCTCCTCCTCTTTTTTTTTAAATCATCGCAGTGTTTTCATCCATTGCCGAAGTTGGCATTCTTCATCAAATATAATGCCTCCTACCTAGGATGCAACACTTACTTCAAGATTAATCTAAAAATAAAAACATCAAAATGAAAGCTGAAAACACGAGTACTACCCATAGCATGATTTTTTACATGCAGTGAGATTAGGAACCAGATTCATTCAGTACATCAAATCACAAGTTTGGTCACAAATGTCTGTTCCAAGATCAAAGACAGAAAATACTCAAAAAGCAGAAAAGCTGCACAAATTAAGATAACTTTCTCTTACACTTGCTTTTAAATGGATAGACAATGAGGCAACTATTAATGAGATACTGTGATATAAAAATTTGCTTATAAGTTTAGGATGATAGTACACACTTTATCTACTTTTTTCAGTATTCAAAGTGTCTATTTTTGAGATGTGTTTAATTACAGAATAATCTTGAAACTTTTTTAGTTTGCATCCTAAAGTTCTGAAAAGTCAAAGTGGCATTAGCTATCTCAGATTTCTTGTCAAATGTAAATTTGCTTTTTGTGATACATATTCACCCATTTTGATGGCTATTATCATTTTCATGAAAAACAATAATAGAAACGATAATAGGAACAATAATAGAAAACATATTATTACAACATATTCAAAAGATACTGTGACTATATATATTTATATATGCACACTATAAGATATAAGTGAGATTCCTTAAGACAGCTGAGGAAATCTATTAATCTACAGACACTAAGAAGTATGGACAGCTCAAGGAGCTTTTCCATTTCCAACCCTGGAAGGAAACCTTATTCTAGAAGAAAACAAAACAAACAAAACAACAACAACAACAAAAGTGGATATTTCTTGGCATGTTTAGTATGCTGAGTCAGCTCAGCAGAGGGTCAGACAGGAACCAGAAAGGAGGAGGGAGCAATACTACCCCTTTTGGCAGTAGCAAGCCATTTCATTGGCACAGCCAGCTCTTCCAGCCTCACATACTACCGAACTAAAGATGTGAAAAACAGCGCGTAAATATAGTAATGCCACTCAGAATCATTAATTTACCACATGTAATTCAACAGCATCACAGCTTACTCAGGAAGTAACAGCCCTTAAAACTGCATTTGAGATCATAAATTAAGTTAAAAGTTACTAGTAAAGAAATTACAAGTGTCTCCCATGTTGCCAGGGAGATAAATGCAGAAAGAAACAGGAAACAATGCTTCAGTCTATAAATGCAAGCTACTAATCTGGAAGGAGGGGCATAACTTTCAGCTCGCAGAGCTCAAGCTTATACAAAAAGACCCAAAACAAAAGACACACAAGAACCCCTTAGAAGGGCTGCAACAAACAAAGTATCAACACTTTGCCAAAACACAGAGAGCGTATTTCTAGGCACCTCATTTCTGATAGCAAAATCAACTTCAAAATAATCTGACATCCCTCACCCACAGTTGCTCCTTCCCCTCTCCACGCACAGGTGCTGGTGCAACTATTAGAGGTATAACTGTAAGGCATATCACACAGATTAGAAAAGACAAAAACCCTTCTAATTAGACTCAATAACTGTGACACAAATACTTTCCAACAGTAAGAATGATACAACACTTGAATACAGAACAGGAAAATGACAGAACTAAGTCATGTTTCCCATAATGAAAGGCTGTAAAGCCACAGAACAATTTCTCTCCCCTGCAAAGACCTGAATCTCAAACGACATTTCTACATGCCTCCTGGACAGTTGAACATACAGCCCAATTAGTCCAAGCCTCATTTGCCCATTTGCAGGAGTTCTTGCAAACTCATGAGCAGAAATCTATTAAACTGAAGAAACACCCAGTATCCAGCCTCACTTCCAGTTTCGACACTACCAGTTACATGTAAAACTCAAACTTTTGCAAAGTTTGAGAAACGAGGAAGGTACAACAGGCCACAGAAGAGCTATGTCCACAGTAAACACCTCAGGAATGTAAATGCTACAACGTAAGTGCTGCCGGCGTTGGCAGAATGCTCATTTTCTGCTTTGCTGCTGTGGGACTGCTCACCCGCACTGGCAAAACTTGTTCCTTCCCCATCTCCCAGCCTCCCCCAGACCCTTTCAATTCAATCTCAAACTGCAATGATCATTAAAAACAATGAGCATGTCTGGCGCAAGCAAACGTGCCCTGACTATCAACTATTCATTAAGTACCTGGCACTGGATCCATAATATGGGATTCCGACATCGGAAGAAAAGCTTTAGAGCTCACTGAAAAGTATGAGTTTTACATATAAAGGAGTTTAAAGGTGCATCTTTGTCTAACAAATAAGTGGAGTCTAAGGCCTTTGTGACGAGGTTGATAGTTTCATGCTCTGTATGAGCTAATTTTCCTATTTAGATACCACCTTTTTGAAATCACAGATAAATTAAGTCAACTTTAGCTAATGTGGTAATGATTTGTAGCGAGTGGCAGAAATTCCCCTGTAATTATGCATGAATTGATGTGTGATTTCCTAATGAGCTTAAGTGAAGAAATCATCATTTTGTGATAAATACCTTATTTCTTAAAATGCTAGTAACACATTTCTAATAAATTTAATCAAGCTACTCGCACTCATGTAACATTTACAATTATTATGTGTGCAGTATTTGACACTGTTTTATAGCTTTGGCTGATTGCTGTGTGTTAAAGTTTGGCATTTCATAAACACTGTTATAACAATCATTATGTTATTTTTCCTCAGAACCATGATTTACTTCATTTTGAAGCTAATTTAAATTCTCTAGGTGTTTTGTATCTGAAAGGCAAAATTCTTCTGCCCTTTACATAAGAAATTACACATCAAGAAATGAAATCAAGTTTTTCTACATTTCGGGACACACCTTATCCTTCAGGATGTCACGTGAGGGACAGTGAAGTCTCACTGCTATAGACAGCTACTTGGGTTCTCATTTTAAGAGTTCCCTGAGTAGAAGCACTTCATCTCTCTGAAGAATTCCTGATAGCTCATCTCCAGTTCTCCCAACAGTCCTGGTAGAAAACCAGCACAGTATTAAACTCGGAGCAGAGCTGAATTTCTACAGGAGCTGAAGAGGCAGAAAGCTTGCTTAAATGTTTTGAAGTCACAACCTATGTTCTTTCTATTAAGAATTTTATCTCAAATCTTCTATAGCAAGCAGCTGTATGAAATGGCTGACCAAGGAGAGTCACAGACCTGGGAACTTCTATGAGTTGTCTCATCCTTAAAGACTGGAAATGAAATGCCTCTTACATGCACTTCTGCACAATGAAATGCTGAAGTTTGCCTATCCCAAGCGTACTACAGGGGTTACCATCTTCCTAAAAGGAAGTATGCTTAACCAAGGGAAGCCTCCAGCTCTGTTATGCCTCTTCACGCTCAGCACCAATATCTTCTTATAGCTTCAGAAGAAAAAGTTAAGAGAGGAAACCTGGTTTACTATTTCACATCTAAAAAAAAATCTTGTTCAATCCCTCACTGCAGATAAAATTTTCATATGAAAGAAATATTAAGCTGGCCAATTAAAAGACTGGACCAGTGTTAAATAGCACCAACAGAAAATCTCAAATACCATGAAACCTTACATATTGCTGTCCCAAAAGCTATAAAAGCTTATTTAAAAACTACACATCAGCATCTCAAAACAACAGGACAAGATCCTACATATATCAAATACAAAAAATACTTATTTTGATGAAAAGATGGACTGAAGTCGTTTAAACTTTTGTTAGCGTGAAGAATTCAGCCTGAAGATAAACCTGTTCTGATATCTCAAGAAGAAAAAAGAGGCTTGGAATGACTACTTGAGCATTCAACTTCCTTGGAACATACCATTAATGCATAATTATCACTGAATGCATTGATCTTGATTTGAAGTTAGTAACTTTTCAGTGAAACCAAGTTACAATGATCTACATTCAAAAGGGTTTTATTACACGTTCAATTCCCCTAGGACACCTAGAAGAACTGTGGTACAAGTATGTCTCAGCAAATCTCTCTCTTAAGAGCCTCTATATTATAGCAGTTAATAAAACCATCTAGATTATAATCTTCCTTCCTATCTTTTCACCTATTCCTATATGAGGTCAAAAAAGTGAGTGACAGCGATAAACTGAAATTCTCTTTCTTGAAGAGGTATTCTTTCCTCATTGTCACAGGCATTCTTCAAGTCCTCACCCCCTGGTTTAAAGCTGAATCAGAACACAAGCAGACAGAATCACGCTTCATCTTCGTCTGTCTTGCCAACTCATTCTCACCAAATTCTGTCCTCCCACAGCCAGAATATGTTTCACAGCTTGATTCAGTCCATTTAATCTTCCTCCTTCAAACATCCAAACTTCTCCTTATCTAACTTACACTCTCTGACTGTATATTCGTTAAAGCTTTTCTATTACAATCAATAACAATACCAAACATTTTTTTTTAAAAAGATATGGCTATCATGTAGACTGGGATTCTCAAAGGGGGCAGATATTGAATTTCTATTTGAAACTGTTGGAATTTCCAACAAGAGCTGGGTTTCTATCCAGTTTCCAGGCCTCTGAATATCTCAGGTCTACTATGCTAAAGAGAATACAAACTACTCCCCCATTTTTCAAAACTTGCTTTCTCTGTGGTTCCCATTTTCATTGTTCCCTGAAATCTTTGCTGTTAAGGAGTGTATTAAATACACACAACAATACTTCTAATGTGACTCTTCATCTACAGTAATTGTCAATGGACTTTAACCCTCAGGTTTCAAGTACACCAAACATCCACTGACTTTTTTCACTTCAAGGCTCAGTGCATAGTTTCCTTAATTCCAGGGCTTGCTTACAATGAAATACTAGCTTTTAGTATAGAAGTCGACAAAGCTTCAACTTCTTGAACCAAGAAGGTCAAAATTTGCATTATTTTCCTGCAGCTGTGTGTGCTGTTCCAGCTGGTTCATACTTAAGAGCTATTTTAAAAAGCCTGTAAAATAAAACAACCATACATACACTATTCTATTGAAAGTTGATCAGAATTCTCACTTTTCTATTATAAAATTCTTCTGAATAAAGTTGCAAATTTTTTTCTTTCTCTGAAATATTTATTCAATTTAAACAAATAAATATTGCTTTTGTAAGTAGGTAAAGGACAGGACATCGCAATTCACTTTTTAAAGCACATTAACCATTCAACATTTGTCAGTTAAAATAAAAACTTGAACTACCTTCATACTTTCTGTTGTACACCCTAAGTCAGAGGCTCCCTCTTAAAAAGCACTGTGCTTCATTTTTCTCTTCAAAAAGATCCTGTTTTTAGAATTGTTTAAATAGCATTTTTCTCCACCAGTTCTTTTTTATTTATTTCACATGGCTCTAGAGGCAGTATTTCTACAATCCTGCATCTTGCATATGGTATCAGCTATGGCATTAATCACTATTCCATATTTCAGAGTTAAAAAGTATTAAAAAAGAGAAAGCACTATAAACCCCTCAGGAAATCATGATATTAGCATCGTCTTTTCTCAGTTTAAACTCTCATCCTCTGGTACAAGGAAACATTGGTGAACAGTAAATATCATGTTCATTTGATCCATATCACAGGCTAATTAATCAATAAAATTTTATAATTTTGCCTACATTTTTGAATGCTATATTCAATTTCCACCGAGCTGTAAATATAACAACAAAAAAATATTGATTCAATTTTTATGTTTCCCCTGAAACATGACATAGCCTAACCTCGTCACAACATCAGTATAATACGCAGAAAAATGTACAATCAGAGTGTTTTTAGGGAAAGACTGTTGAGCTACACTTTTTCACTAACATAAGATTAGTTTTGTAAAAATGAAAACAAAACATGCTGTTCCTCCTTTCTATAAATACACTGGATTCTAAACTGCTATGCTTACGCAATCTGTCAGGCAGTATGAGACTGCTCTTTATATTTATTGTTTATCTAATAACACAGACCAACTAATTCTGGAGCAGTACTGTTCATGGTGGCCAGGAGACACTAACAATAAGAGACAATTCACTCAAGAAAAATTCTTCATTGGCAGTTTTGCCAAAATATGACACCAACTCTATAAGTACTGCAGCTATGACATGATTTTTAATTGACTGGCATGCAGCCTACCCACAGTGAACGCCCATAAGAGCAAGTACAAACCAGAGACATCGCAGCATACATCTACTTTTCACAGGTACAGCTAAGGAAAGAGTTTCAGTTTATATCTAAATGAAATATATTCCCAAAACCCTAACAAAACAGAGACCTCTGTCAGAGGCTGTACTATCTGTAATAGCACATTAAACCTTGAACAGGACAAACAGATTAATACTACGGCAGTAGGTACAACACAGAAGTGTAAACATTTTAATATGTCAGCAATATCTGTGGCAGTGAATATTTTTGCAGTGATAAATTTCAACTTATGTTGGATCATATTGGCACTAACAAAAAGCATGGGATGGGATGGATAGAAAACAGGTACAGATAATCCTTAGATCTTTCTAAGAGTAATCAGAGATTCTTTGGATGAGTTACTGAAGACTTTGCATGAGTCACGTTCTTGAATAGTTAGTAATATTAAATTAATAGTAAATACTACATATATTTTACCTAAAAAAAAAAAAAAAAAAAAAAGAATATCAAAGCTGCACTCTGCAATTGCCAATATATGATGTGTAGTTACTGGAACACATTGAAGATTAATGAGTACACTGAAATGTACCCACACCCCCTGATTCAGTGCCACTTGGAGTTAAAATTATGGCATTAACTCACAGGCTCTGCATCCCAGGAACCAGTGAGCTGTGCCAAAGAATCCTTGTTAAGTTATAATTACAAGATTTCTGTTTTGCCAGCCACTTCAGGGGCAGATGCATGTGATCTCAAGATGCCAGCTCTTTAGTGTTAGATAGAAGCAGGCAAGATCATTAATTAAAACTAGTTAAATAATGAAATAATTCAAATATTTTCTGTAAACTGCTCTCATTTTCCAGTGCACAGTAGCTAGTCTTCCATACACTTCCTATGTGGTTTTGTAATTAACATTTTATAGAAAAAGGGGAAATATATTTCTAAGAAAATATACTTCAGTGTATTAAAAACAAAAGAAAACAAAAAAGAGATATATCAAAGTAGGTGCAGTCCAGTATCAGATGAAATAGAGTTTAGCTAGTTTTTTAAATTTATTTTTCTTTTTGCCACAGTATTTCCCTTTATACGATTCTGTAAAGTTTTAAATCAATTCAGAATTAAGAAGGGAATAGCTTCCTTGCCTTATGTAGTAGCAGAAAGAAGGCTGACTGCAGTAACTTCCATTTTCTTTCATACAATAATACTCTTGAGATGTAGTTATTAATAATCAGTGGCAAATGCAAAGAAAAAAAAAGAAGTAAAATAGTAAGACTGGGAACATATCCGTCGTGGAATTCATCTGGGTATGACACAGGTTGATGCAGACATAAAGCCACTGAAAGTCCTTGCTTCAGGGTTCTGGGATATAAAATAATCATGCTGTATAATTTTGCATAATTTGTTTAGCTACTGAAGCACAATTTTGTTCCTCAGTTCACAGATAATGAAAAAAAAAAAAAAGAAGAAAAATACTTTGCAAAGTATTTTCAAAATCCTAAATGGTTTTTTGGGGGGTTTTTTTGTTTGTTTGTTTGTTTTTACTATTGTGTATGCTATACAAGTCTTTAGATATTAGAAATTATCAGATATAGATATCGAAACCAAAGCATCCTGAACATGTTTGGTGTTAGGCTCTCATGCTTTTGCTCATTAGATGAAAATATTGATTTCCCTCCAGCTGCATGCTATACTCTCAGAAATATATCTGAGCTGGGCATAGTGAAGCTCCAGACTCAGAAAGCTTCTCCTGCTGCATTCACCAACTCTAGGCTAGTTTGTACTTGAACACTAAGTATACAAAACAAACAAACAAAAACCCACAAACACAAAGAACTCAGTACATATTTTAGATAAGATGTTCAGTGTTTTTGGTATTTCAGCCTGGTTTCCCTTCCACTGAACTAAATCTTATTTAGAATCAATGCAGAAAGTTCAGAACACAAAGCTATACACACAACCCTGGATTTTCACAATCAAATCCAAAACATGATTGCCCGAGAAAAGTCCACATTCTTTTCCTGAAATTCACTTCACATAAAAGTCACAGAATCATAGAGTGGTTTTGGTTGAAAGGGACCTTAAAGACCACTCAGTTCCAACCTCCTGCCATGGGAGCCACCAGATCAGGCTGCCCAGGGCCCCATCTAGCCTGGCCTCGAGAACCTCCAGGGATGGAATGTCCGTAACTCCTCTGTTTGTGTGCCTCACCACCCTCTGCATAAAAATTTTCCTCCTAATGTCTAATGGAAATCTCCCCTCTTCTAGTTTAAAACCACTCCCTCTTGCCCTATCACTATCTGTCCATGTAAAAAGTTGGTCTCCCTCCTATGTATAACCTCCCTTTAAGTACTGAAAGGCTGCAATGGAAGGCTCCCTGGGCACTTACTTTCTCCAGGTTGAACAATCCCAGCTCCCTCAGCCTTTCTTCATAGGAGAGGTGCAAAGTCTCAGTGACTACATTCAAAAGAACAAAAAGTATGAAACATTTTTATTTAAATATACATCTATGATTTCACACTTCTGCTCAGTTGCATAATAAAATGATTGTAACATATCTATGAAAGAAAGGGCCAAGACTTCAGGAGCTCACACTTAAAAAGTACAAGAGACAAGGAAGTGGGAACTTGGCAAGAAGACAATGAGAGTGTTAACTGGTAAGCTACGTGATAATTTTTCTTTTACTGAATGTGTGCAGCCATCTGATTTTTAAAAATTTATTGATGTGGAAGTTTATTAGAATAGATCATTAAAAATAATAACTGTTTCAAACACGGAGACAGAAGCCCACTGGCAATATCACTGGGAATCAAGCTGTTAAATTTTCTTCCAATTCTCGCACATGTTCAATTCCTTGGAAACTAACACCTAAATACACCTCACATAGAGACATATAGGTATCAGAAGGAACATTAATATAAATATTTTGGAAGATAATTTTTGCTTTTTTTTCATATTGATCGCTAAAATATTTTTATAACCACCTATAATTCAAAATGAACTTCATGCTTTTGAATAAAAGCCGCATCTCACTTCATTTCTTTGCTTATTCCAAACACATTTCACATGGTGCTGGACCCAAGCAGGAGCTTTTGGATTATGCCACTAGCAAATTTGATATGCAAATAAAAATACAAACAGTAACACAAAATGCACCTTAGGGAAGAAGTCTCAAAAGTTAACAAGGGAGTTATGCCTTCTATTTCCATCCAAAAGTTGACAAAAGTGAGTATTTAACTGCATGTAGCTCATTTCAGGTATCTCATCCTAGTTCTTAAAAAACTCGCATGGAGAAAGATATATATGTAGGTATATGCACTGCTCTGCTCTTTCACTTTAGTTCCCGAAGCCACGAGGAACCACTCACTCCCTGACCACAAAGCCCATCATTGAAACAAAAAGATGGATGAATATTCTCATTAGACACAGGACACACACACATACCTTACTTTGAAAGATACTTCCTTGAATTCTGACATCAATAGCTCCTGTATATTTACTTACAACCTGCGCTTCCTTAAGTAAAAAATATCAAATTTACTCGATTATGCCAGTTTAATTTTAAGTAATTTCATCATAAATAGTAGGTTATAATCTGGAAAGCCTAACATAACAAGGAGAAAAAAAATACCATAATGGTTTTATGAACCTACTAGTAGGTATGAAACTGTAAAGCAGGAAACTATACATTCAGCTCAAGCTCAGATGAGTTTCTGACCCAGAGGGAACATAATCTTCTTGTGCAAAATTACTTTACTAATACTTTTTAATTCACATAAAAGTCAACAAGTATGTAAAACAGGAAAGTAGGGTAGACAGAAAGAGAGTAAACACTCAACAGAAGTTACAGGTCTTTGAAGAGCAAATTTTCTTCAAAGTCACTAACCCAGCAGTTCTGACTTGACCATTTCAAAGATAATCATCTGTCAGTCCTGCCTTTGAATCTCAAGAAGCTCTGGGAGCAAGAGTTACCTGAGCTTGGCCAACTACCAGCAGAATACGTGGTGCCTGTATTTACTATCTACTTGAGAAAGAACACAGAGTGATAATCTCATATATAACATAGCAGTTATTTAAAGCCCTTTGGAAAATCAAGTCACTGCTGCTGAGTGTTTCTATACCTCAGGCTATACGAAGAGATGTTAAATGCTGATTCCGAACCCTACCATTTTGTTTTATTTCACTACAATGGGCAGGCTGGGAGTTGCCCAAGACAATGAACGTAGCCATAACCCTTCTTCATGGTAAACATATAATTTCCCCAGTGATCCAGTAAGCAATAACAAAAAGTTATGTGTAGTACATATAGTGTTTATATTCCCCTGGGTTTAATATGGCTCACAGTAAAATTGATTTTGTGGAATCCTGCAATAAACCTCATCAAAGTAAATGAAACCCACGCTGGCTTTTTATAAAGTGATTGGATTCAGGGTGATAAATTAACCCTCACTGTCAGAGAGACTCTCAGCAATGCACTTGCTCGATTAAACACCTCCAGACTCTGTTTAGATTTTAATTTGTCTGTAGGACTTCTTTTACTCTCTCTGAGATTCCAACTTACTGCTTGTAGAAGGGATAGCAACTGAAAATTATACTTTTTCTTTTCAGACTAAACAGACCTACCAGATTTATATTTGCCTAGCCTACATAAAAAAGCTACTGGAAGTTAGTCATATCCTGTGGGAGTGAGTGAGGAGAAGGAAAAGAATGAGCTCTGCTTACTCAGAGTTCCTAATCAAACACCAGGAGCGGAGAAGAACTGAGTAATTCTAAATTTTTGCACACATGTGAAATTAGAATTTGCTGGAGAAGCAACGGCAAAATCCAACGTATACCCTGTGGTAGTCTACAGAAGTAGTACTCTTCTGACTCACAACAGCCTTTCCTGCACTATCAGTTCCTAGCACATGATTCTCCTGAAAACGACCATCTACACTTGCCAAGGTAGATTATTCCCAATTCTTTGCTAGTCTTTGAATATTTAGTTTTGCCATCATTCAGTTTCTGTTTCAGGAGGAAGGAAGTCATATACAAAAAAAAATTTCAAAGTGACCTTCCCTAATGTTCCTCAACAGCCTCCAGTGACTGTCAAGGAAGGAAAAAAAAAAAAAAAAAAAAAAAAAGAAGATACTGTCTCTTCACAGCTACCATGCAGTATGTATGAAAACTGGTTTTTGTAGCCATATTTACTCCTGGTTAAACGAAGATATTATTCATTTAACTAGGAATAAAACCACTGAGATTTTGTGAGATTTTTTTCTCATTTCCCAGCCTGTCTAGGGAGAACAGGCTGCAGTAAACAATCATGCCCTATTTTATTCCTACTTAAATGAATTATCATAATAATAATTACTAGCAAAAACATCTGGTTTCTGCTCGGCACAGACGGCAAATTCTTTGACACATTGCTTGCATTTTGCCTTCTTAGTCTCTAGGCTGAGGGTCTCGGGCTTTTTTTAGAGCAGTATACATGCCAACCCCACAGCATGCCTGATGGTGCAGATTTACGGAGAGACTGCTGATGACCATAAAATGTTTGCTTTGTCTTTTTTTTTTTCTGCCTCCAGAAAATTATGCCTTTGTAATAATACCTTTTCTTTAACAGCATTTCCCTTCTTTTCATATAGATGACAAATGCATGTAAACACTTCTTGCTGTTTTTCTTCACTCCTAAACAACTGCCTGGAAAAGGAATGTTCCCTTTGACATCACATTGGCCAGTTATTGTACAATGTTTCTACTGCTGCTTTCTAAAATGAGGCTATCCAACAGAAGCAAATGTAACATTCAATCTAATTAATAACTCAATTGGAAGAGATTATTATTTTGTGAAAAAGAGAAGGAAGAATTAGAAATCAACTCATTCATCATGTGAGACTTTACACTAACGGTATCATCTTATATAATACCTTCTATCAGAGGATCTTGATACTGCATCTTAATTCCCACTGCCCTGGGGAGCCTGTTCCATGCCCACCACCCTCTGCTGAAGAACCTTTTCTTAACGCCCCATCTGACTCTCCCACGACACAGCTCCATGCCATTCCCTGGGTTCTGTTGCTGTCACCTGAAAGCAGAGCTCAGTGCTGCCCCTCCGTTTCCCTTGTGAGGAGTTGTAAGGTCCTCTCTTAGTCTCCTCTTCTCTGGGCTGAAGAAATCCAGGGACCACAGCCACTCTTCAGATGTCTTGCCCTCAGACCCTTGGATGCTCTCTAATAGTCTTATGTCCTTCTTATGTTGTGGCACCAAAATCCACACTCACTGCTTACTGAGGCCACATAGTGCAAAGCAGAGTGGGGTAATCCCTCCCCTTGCCTGACTGGCAGTGCTGGGCTTGATGCACCCTAGGGTACTGTTAGCCCTTCTGGCTGTCAGGGCACACTGCTGACTCAGATTCAACTTGCCATCAACCAGAATCCCCCAGATCCCTTTCCCTGGGGCTGCACTCTGGCCTCTCATCCCCGAGTCTGTACACAGACAGAGGGCTGCCCCATTCCGAGTGCAAAATCTAGCACTTGCTCTTGTTGAACTTCAAGCAATTGGTGACTGTCTAGACTTCTAGTTTGTCATGATCTCTCTGCAAAGCCTCTCTACCCTCAAGCAAGTCAATAGCTCTTCCCAGTTCAGTATTACCAGCAAATTTACTTAGTGTGCATTCAAGTGCTGAGTCCAGGTCATTAATAAAAACACTGAAGTGAACTGTCCCTTTAACAAAGCCCTGTGAAGCCTGCTAGTGACTGGCTGCCATCCTGGTGTAACCCCATTTACCACAACCCTTTGAGCCTGACCCATCAACCAACTGTTCACCCGTTGCATTAAGTTTTTGTCCAGCAGGATACTGTGAGAGCTAATATCAAAAGCTTTGCTGATGTCCAAAAAGATTGCATGATCTGGCTTCCCTTGGTCAACTAGATGGGTAATCTTGCCATCGAGGGAGACTGAGTTAGTTAAACAGGACTTTAGCGGATAGCTTCTGTTGACTGTAAGTAGTTCTGAGCTCCCTCAGTACTCTGCAGGTACTTCAAGGCACTGCAGTAGGACAGGGGCACCTCGGGTCATCCTAAACTTGCTCACTTGCCAGAGTGACTCCAGTGTCAGAAGTGCAACGTAGAGTTGCTAAAAGTTGGCTTGCAAACAGCTCATTTATATCAAACATTCTGGATCCCAAAGTGTTTTACAAGGAGAATATATATCAGTCTCATTTTATAAATGGAAAACAGAAGTACTAAATAATTCAATAACACACAGGGAATCTCACGGGATGCTAAGCCAGAAGCAGGACCTTGAGATCTGAACTTTACTGTCTGACCACTCCTGCAATAGTCCTCTTTCTATTTGTGGAAGAATCTACATTAACACAGGCCTGCTGGCTTCTCTTGCTGATAGAAATGCTTGTTTGAGACTCACAGCAATCTGAGATAGAAGAATTTTCCCACTGTCAGTGTGATATCCCTCCCAGGGATACTGCTCAGCTCTACATCCACTGATAAAATTAGTATCATCTGGTTTATGTGCCCTCACCACTGTTCTTTCATCTGAATTTAAATTATTTTAACTGTACGTGATATGTAGAATTTTCAAGTTAAGGATTATAAGCTCAAGTACATAAAATCAATGTTATATGAAAGAAGCAATTAGAAACAAATGTGTATTCACATACTGATAAAAAAAACTATTCTAAGACAAGGGTTAGTATATTTAAATACTTTCAGAAAGTGACGATAAATCTTATTACAACATTTTACAATCCTTATAGCTTCTTTATAAACTCTTTATGAAGTTCTAGTTATTTCCTTGTCATTTTTGCAAGTTTTGTAATATTCAAAAGTTATCTTCATCCTGTCAGCAAACACTTAAGAAAAAGTACTATAAATTCTCCAAACAAAACACAAAATATTATCATAATTCTGCAACTTAACAACACTTTTAAACACATTAAATATGGGAAATTTCTTCTCTATTATGTCTAGCACTACATAGAATATAGAAAATATACACAGCCTACAACGTGATTAAGAAATAAGTTCTCGCAACTCTGCATTTGATGATAATGAATCTACAATATATCTAGAACATAACCTAGACTTCTGAGCAGAGATCAGCGGATCATTAATGCTGTTTTGCATTAACCTGGTTCTTTTATAAAATATTTGGATAACCATGTGAATATTGTAATTTTTTAAACTAATAACAATTTAATTATATTCTAAGACTCTAATCTGGCCATACTCATACAAATAACCTCACTGATTCAACTACTCATTTGAGTGAAGGCTGCAGTCGGAAATCATCTTTTCAAAGGAATTGGGAAAAAAAAAAAAAAAAGGAAATAAAATCTTTACGAGTCTAAAAGAAGATTTAATGAGAGCCAAACTGTAATTTTAGGATGGTAAAAGCTAAGCACTAATACTTGCCAGGACCCACATCAGGTTGCTTCTACTCTCCAAAGATAATTAAACAAATCTACAAAAAAAATGCCACCATATTTCTCATTGCTGAAGACAGTCAGGGAAGGCAAGCATAAGGTCCTATAGGATCCGTGTAACAAAATGTTTACTTGTCAATCAAACAAAAGGTTATTCTGGATGCAGACGTTGGTATGCATAGGCTGAGGCTACAATATTTTCAGTTACATTTCCTGAAATCTTCTGAACTCTTGCAAACCTTTTGAAAGCATTGCAGGGGCTGCTATGGTTAAAAACTAGGAGATGTGAATCACAGACACTGTGGAGCCAGAGTCAGCTGCAGAATCAACGTGGTAGGGCAGCAAACCTCTCCTCTCTAGAATGCATGCAATAGAAGAGTGATACTAAGAAATATATAAAGACCCTTTTATTCTTGCTCCAATCTCACAGTAAATTGAGACCCAAAAAGTAGACCTAACTATCTAATAAGAAATATTATTCTTACACCAAATAACTAATAAAAAACATGAAAGACAGAGGCCAAAGATAATCCAGGCCAAGCTGACCCAGAAAATTCTGACCATATTTATCTATAAATAACCACAAATATTGAATGTACAAGTTTTCTAATAATGCACTTCTGTACACAAAGCATTTTCCTCCCCATTGGCATCAACAGAACACTCAGTACTGTTGAAAAACAAGCTTCTTCTATTCAGATGCTTAAGGATCAACTGAGGAGCCTCTTTTAAGCATCTCAGTCTGAAAAAGTTTCAATTTTCTCCACAATCAAGGAGTACAAGCAGCATTGGTGTCTTCTCAAAATGTAAGACTTGAATAAGTATGTGAGTTCTAGTTAAACTCCATCCAGAGATGCATGTTCTCTCTCTCTTCCCCTCTCCTTCAGAAGTTCCTTGGATTTCTACATTCATGTGAAATATTGAACATTTACTGTAAAACAGTACAGAGGGAAAGGTCAGCAGGGTGGCTGCAGAGGGACTGCCTCCTTCTCATTTGCAAGGATATATGTGCCAGGCTTAACCTGAGGATGCTCAGGAATGCAGAAGTAACTCCTCAGCAAGAAAAATCCAATCTCCTGTCCCCAGGTAGGCTAGACAAAACGTTCCTGCAGGCCAAAGCCTGAAGGGATGAAAAGGCAGCAGTGGAAATGCAGAATGAGCCCAGGATGTAATGCAGCATAATTGTTCTCCAGTGGTAGCTCAAGAGATGAAGGGAAAAAATTGCACCTGGCAGCAATGGCGCTGGCAAATACAAACAGCAAAAGTCAGAGCTCATTCATTAAGGAACTGGCAACAGCGCTCCCAAGCACCCGTGACTACAACACAGGGCTGGCTCTTACCCGCAGAGTTAAGTGGCTAGTAGAAACATTAATCATGTTGAAGAATATCTGTATTCATTGGGAACCTCATATTATCACTGGGTAACACGCACAGGCTCAGAAGGGCCTCCTCCTGATGTGATTACAGTGTGGAACAAGTTTTCACTGATGATATAAAAGCATGATTTTGCCGTTCGTAGCAGGGATTTTTCTTGGCATCTTATCCTTTCAAAGAGAGCTGGAAGTAAGAAGGGACAAGATAATTGATGCAAGTGTCTGACCAGGACAGGTCTAGGTGAGCTGGGAACATGGTGTTGTCCAATCAAGAAATTCAAGGATCAAATCTATTTAAGTAGCTTTTGAAATTAGTCATACAGCTAATTCTGTATACAACTCACCACTTACTTCAATAAAAGGCTGCCTGTTTATCTTATCTCTTTGGGAAGGCATTTATGCTGGAAATGTGACATTCTAAGTTGGAATTAGAAAATAACTTTAAATATATAAATAAAGCACAGATCTCATCCTCCTGTCGTTGCTCTGACAGATTCCAGGAACCTTTCTCAAGCCCACAACAGGGAAGATATCTGCCTTGTTCTTTCTTTCTTTCATCTACAACTACTGCAGACGTTTTGCTCCAGGTAAGCTAACAACATGCACACCAGATTGTCCTATTTGGCATTAATTGGCCCGGCTCATTATCTAATAAATTCTTCCTTTAGTCCTGAATTTCTGGTAATCTTGGCAAGAAACTTTATCTTCCCCATGTCTCATTTCCTCCAACAATAATCTTCCTCTTCATGGCTTTCTCCTTCTTTGTTTTACCTGTTTACATCTTACTCCTGTGCTCCTAGAGAATACTTACCCCTCCACTCAGTAAAATTCTTCTGCCTCCTACTTATACAAATTTTCCCACAGTGACTTTCTCAGACCCATCAAAATTACACTAGCCCTCGTGGCCCCTTTTAACTCAGTTTTCTATCTGAGACTACAGTTCCCCAACTGCCCCGATCCTCTAAATCTGCCTCATTCAACTATCTAAATCAAATGCCCGCTTCCTCCTCTTTCTCTGCATATTTTCTTACTGTCAGAGTAGGTCTCCATCTCCTGACACTATGTGGAAGCCTCTTTACAAGGAAAATAGCAAAGATCCAGATGGGGGTCAAATAAATGGCTGATTCCTTTCCGGAATGCAAAGTTTAAAAGAAAATCACGACTAGCTTGATGCAGCACAGCCTAGTGAATGTTAAGAGGAAACAGTAGATGCTCTGAACAGAAAACATTTCCATGTTGCTTTTGATTATGTCTAGAAGAGAAAAAGGGTAACAACAAACAGTATCTTATAGCATAAGATTCATTATAATGCCCAGTTCTGGGCCAGCGGATGTATTAGTGTGATATATCTTGCTACATAAAAGAGGAGGTGTACTTCAAGTATTTAAATACAGGAGATGATCTGCACTTTTAATAAGCTGAAAATAACAGAGGTCAGTTAATTTTTTTTCTTTTCCCTTTCTATTGCAGGATTATAAGATTGTGTCTCGAGGAATGTGAGAGCCTCTGGGAAAGTACTACGTTCCTTATCTGTCATTTTGGGAACTGACATAAACTGCCATTGAGTTCATCTGTATTTCCTAGAATACGCTCAGGACTTCACCAGATCAGACCTATGTAAAAACAAACACATACAAAATACTGGATGTACCCAAATTTCCTGACTCACTTTATCAAATTCACAGCTGTATAGTTCCAGGTAAAGAAGTAGATATACTATTCTTATTAGTTTTTCTATTTCAGAAAACATGTAAGATTGAAGACTGTAACTTAACTGAAGCCAGGGATACGAAAAAAGAGGAAGTAGAAGAATAATGTACCAATAAAATGTTGACAGTTCTCTGTTTTTTGCCAATTGTTGATAAAATGACAGACGGTAATGTTTATGAAATGTATAATTCAAAGCAAATTTGCCTAGATAACCAAGTTAAAGATGCTTTATCTTCCCTAACAAACATAATGCAGCAATCAGCAAAACCCAGAGTACATAATACAAACTGAAAATGCAAGAAAACAAATCTTTTCTTTTCGCCTAAGTCAACATATTTTCCGAGCACAAATAAAATTTTTGGCTTTCTTTCAAATCTTCACAGCTAATCAATAGTTTAGTCATACGATGAAAAATGATGTATCCATATTCTTCACAATTGACATTTCCTAACTGTCTCCAAGGTCGCATTGATTGCCAGTTGTTCAGTTTACCCAACTTCTGTTTTGAGCCAAATAATATGATCTTTGTTTCATTAATATTTAATAGTAATTTAGATTGCGCCAGATGATCTTAAAGCTCATTTAAATCAGCTTGAAGATAATATTAAGCTTTCTTCTAGTATAATCTATTATCATAAATGATTGTGTCATCTGCATATAAATGGTGAGTTGAATATGATAATGAAGTGCAAAGATTATCAATATAGAACAACAAATGCATCTGACTTAAAATAAATCCTTCAGGGACCCATTTACTCTGTTTTCAGTGGTAAATGATGCATCGTTTCACTTCAAGTATTCTACAGAAAACATAAAAGATTTGGATCATGAGATATAATATTTATCCTGTGTGGGGAAAAAAAAAAAGAAAATAAAGATCCCACATTGTAGAACTCTTTTCAAGTGTGGTAATTACAGTCCATATAGATCCATTATACTTGCAGTATGACAGACCTTGATTAATTATTAGTGGTTTTTTTTTTTTTTTTTAAGAGTGATTACAGTGAAGAATGTGTTTTTATTTAAAGCAGGTTTAGTTTGTATTTGTTTTTCACTAGCTGGTCATTCAAATTAGTTCGTTCTAATTATCGGCAAATACCATGCCCATTGAATAAAAGTACCTGAATGCAGTTAACAGTGTGACACTCAAAGCTGTTCCCTCTATAAAAACGACAGCTGGGAGGGCTGCAGGGAAACCCTGCTTGGCAATAAGGCTGCATTTAAAAGAATTAAATTGTCAAATTCTCTAGACTCATGGGCTTAATTAAAAGTCTGTGGACAATTTCAGTGACAAAAGAAACAATTATAGCAGTCAGAAATACTAATAAATATATCAGAAATGGTTAAAAGCAGTTGAAAATTAAGTAAGTGCATTTACTGGCAAATATTGTCCAAGGAAATGATAACACATAGCCATGATATGGCACTGTGGAAAACATGCTGAGGTGAAAGAAACTATTGGAATCCAGCACCTGGAGAGCATTGGGAAAACAGACAGATCAGATCCGTGAGGCAGCTATTCACTGTCCATTCAAAATCATCCTACACAAAGTTCCAGGTATATTGTTATTATAAAGACTGGTTATTGTAAAATTTTATATAACTGAAGTAATCATTTAGCTTGGGTGCATGTACTTATGAAGAAGATCCAGTGTTGCTTTGGCCTCCTAGGACATCAGCTCAGAAGCTGTCAGCATTTGGTCTGACAGAGTCATCTGTGCAATAAAGCACTCATGAATAAATTTGGACTAGAAAGTGCGAAGGCTTTATTTATTCAAGAATGAAATTTGGAAAAGCCTTGTCAATACAGTCATGGGAGCAAGACATGCACAAACCAAGACACGCTTACTGAAGGGATTGTAAATTAGCTTAAGAGAACTCATAAAAACAGGAAATTAATTCTGTAGTATGAATCTTAGGGAATCCAATCATTAAGGATATGCAAAGAGTTTTGAGAACACACTGGATTGCTGGGTGTTTACAATATACTTGCATTAACTTCATGCTTCAAAACTCTAACTAGTGGGGACCAGAAAAAAATATACTTTTCCTTCCTTAGCCTGTAATTTGGCTTCTGGAAACTAGCAAAAAAAAAAACCCAAACAGGATGTAGGCAGAGTACAGCTGTGTTTCTACTGACGTAAAATTCTCAGCTGAACTGTGTCTTGCTCACACACAAAGGATTAAACCATTCACCATATTTAGGATTCGAGGGACATCTGTCCTCCAAGTCAGATTAGCAGGGATCAAGAGGGTTTTATTTGCCCCATCAGTAATTTAGGGCATGATCAGCTTCTTAGGATCACACAGGAGTTAATTTTATATATATTTTGCTACCACATAGAGCTGCAAGACTACTACTATCTTTCATTCTGTTGCTTTCTGCATATATCACTTCCCATTTGCAGCTTTTAGACTTCCTAAAATCTAAAAATTTCTTTTAAGTGTTGAGAATTATAATGTCTGGTGATGTAGGAGTGACCTATGGAGTCCTCTGAACTAGTATCTGCTGTGAGGTTGTCTGCCAGAGTAAGAAATAAGATTCAGTTTCCCAGGTGCTGCCTGTTGGTCCTACATTCCAGCTCAGCAATGCACATGTACATGCATATACATCAAGTCCAGCATGCTCATATACACTCTTTGCTATGCTGGGCAACGTGGTATATGACTGGCTTTTAAGATAGCAGGTCCCTACTGTGATCTGCAAGGCCGCATCATGTGCTTGGTATCTACAAAACTTTTGCAACTATAACAGTTAAAAGTTTGACAGCTCTATGTGGTTACACTGGTATCTATGAAGAGGAGGGCTGACAATACTCTATTGGTTCAAAATTTGGGAAAATGCTACTGCGCATAGTTTCTACCTTGGTTCATCACAGATACCCCATTTGCACACCCTGAAGATGTGAACTTACCCAGCTTCAGGTTCAGCTTCCACCCCTCATATCTCATATCTCTGGGATGCTCATGCACCTTTATTAATGTGCCCTGTATCTCACAGCTCAGGTGAGTGGTGTAGGTATTCCAGCTCTCAGGCCAGTGGCTTTACTCCACCTTTGTGTCAAACTACCATATTCCTTCCACAAGCTTCAGACCCTATCCCACCAACTTGTTCCTTTGCCACTGACATTGGCCTCTTCTGGTACCAGGACAATTCTTAAGCAAAGCCAAGAACCACAGCATTCATCATCAAGAAATTAATTATTCAATTCAGTACTGAGATCCTAAGTCTACTAATCTTAAATAAGAGTTCAGCAATTGGGTATCATTTCATAATCATATTTGATGTCAGAGTCACACACATATATATACACACAATGTTGAAATTTGCCATCTACAAGAATGCATCACACACAATTGCCAAATAATCACAATCCCTTTGTAGGATCACAAGGGAACTTGAAGATAACCTGACTGCATTTGCATAGTTACACTGACCTATTACTGAGATTTTAAAGCAGCCCTGGGAAATCACAGTGATTTCTCTGCTATGGGAGCTGTGGAAGCTGCAGACTGTTCTGAGCATTCTGAGCATCTAGCCAAAGCTGAGTGGTACACCATGCTGAAGCTGAAAGCCTGTTCATGGTATGCAGAGTTTGGGAGCCACCTGCATCAAACCTCACTGTCCTGCAGGATTTCTGAGCAGTGCTGTTACCTGCTGCTGAACTGCTGCAAAATCCTTACCCAAGCCTGGTTTAGGCTTTCTATTAAAATGCGCAGCATTCATGCAAAGATGTCTCAGCTACAGGAAGTGCTAGCAAGCCACTTTATAAATCAGAATCTACAGGAAAAGTTCCCACACGTACGCTCCATGAATTATCAACTGTTTACATGTCGACAATAACATTACTGCATAACAGATAGAACAGCATGAGCACTTTTGTAGACAACAAGAAATGATGCACAACCTAAAGTAAAGGGGTGACTTTTGAGACCACGCTACTTTTCTCTACCAACTGTTTTTCATGAGAAATTCAAGTACAGCTCAACTCCAACTGAAGTCCAAAGCAGTGTGATAACTGTGAATCATTATGGAATTATTTTGATAATGCAGAGTTATTTAGTTTTTTACTTAGATTTAGCATTACAGATTGATTTCTAGGGTTTTTTTTTTAGCATGTAGAGTTGTAGCATTCTGGTTAATTCAGGATGTTTTTTTTCTTTTTTTAAACCATCAAGAATGCTAATTATAACTTAGAGAAAAATGCCACCAAAGACAACAATCTATTCACGCTCACTGTGGAAACGATTTGGATGGCACAAACTGCAAAAAGGTCAGACTTTGAATTAGTAAATTTATCTTCCAAATAAAATAAAAACAACAACCAACTCTCTCACTCCTGAAATAATGTTAGCTCCTAAAGGGGAAAAGACCCCAGGTTTCTTTTGTAGGTTTCTATTTCAAATCCACACTGCCTGTGTAGATATTAAAATCACAGTCACGACATGGATATCTATTGAATCTCTAAAATTAGTTTTGTATGACTCCCTTCCAATTCACCACAGCTTTTTGCAGTAAACAATCTGATGTACAAGAAACCACCAAACACAGCAGTCCTTGAAGACCAAGCTACTTCTCTCCCACACAGAAATCAGGACAGTTCCTCTCTGGGAAGCTGGTGAGTGTGTCTCTACCATACAGTTAACTCTCATTCAAACACCCGTAATGCATGAAGACAAGCCCCTGACCTGAGTTCTAAGCAATTTCTGAGCCCAGAGGGGCTTTTGCAGATTAGATCTAGGTGTCAGCTGTAACACAGCCTCAAAGAGGAGTAACATACAATAAGAGTGGAAGGAAGCTAGAGAGAGTGAGGAGGGAAAATCACTTCAATGCCCTTTGTCTTCCCTCCCAAGCCTTTTGCAAAGCTTGTGGGACAAGGAGATAAACAAAAGTATTTTCTTCCCATATATATGAGACACTTTTCTATCAGATAGGTATAGATCAACTTTTTCCAGCTGCCATCACCATCACATCCAACTGTGAGAATCAAAAATGATTATTTTAGCAGTTGTGTTTTCTGTAACTCAAAAAATCATGACAGTGAAATCAAGGAGGTCAGAGAAAAAAAGATTGCATTAATCAAGGCAAGTGAAGAGATGCATCTGAACAAAAGTTGCAGCTCTCAGAACAGAATACAAAAGCCTGATTCTCATGGTAGTATGCTGGAAATGCGTTAAGATTTAGACATAGACTCCATGAAAAGGGCAAGAAAAAAAAGAAAGAACTGGAGAAGATTTGTAAGCCGTAAGTTTCATTGACAAAAGGTTAGGGATACCTGAACAGTTTAATAATCTTCCCATTAATGGAGAGCAAAGAAAGGCCCTACAACCCTACTGCAACAAGATGAAGGGGATGTCCAGCGTTAGTCAGTGGCCTGTAATGACTGTCTGCCAGCACTCTCACTTGAACTGGAACTCACAAAATTTCAGAGTCATAATAAGAAAAATACATACAACGATTTAAAAGAAAGGCTGCATGTTAAAGAGGCTTGACAACTGCAGGGGCAACAGGCTCAGCAAAGAAAAGTGGAGGCAAGACATTCTGCCCTCTCTCAAAACACCAGCCAGGACTCCGGCAACCTTCAGGGATTGGAAGGATTTCAGGGGATGGAATTGTGTTCAGGTGAATGTCTTTCCTTGTAGGTCAGCAGTTTGCACCCACTGTCTCTGAGTTCACAGATCTATTTGTCTCCAGCTAGCAGAGCAGAGCTGAAAGGAAAGAAGGCAGCAGGCAGTGCCAGCACCCCTGCCCTCCCCAGGAGACAGAGGGGACAGGACCTGAATGCTGCGAGAGCTCACTTCTAGTTTAGAAGCAAAAAGGTTTAGGTTGGACCAAGCCTTATGCAGCTGTGAAAGAAAAGGGGATGGAGGACTGAGAAAAAAAAGTGATTTTTCAGTTTACTTACTCCCACTGCTACAAAGTGGGAAGAGTACTAAGAGTTTATCTTTGAAAACAGTGACATGAAGGAAAGGCTGTGAGTGACTGTTAAATGAAATGCAAATATTATCACTGCAAGTAGGCAAAAGGTGCTCTTATATCTCCATTAATTTGCTGTATTCCAAATTGCCTGCAACAGGTGGTAGAGTCTGGATGCAATGCATTTTGTACCTTGCAACAGCTGTGAACAGGGTACACGCAGAAATGTTAAAGAAACATAGAGACATCACTTGTTGCAACTGTCTCACATGACCAAGAGCAGTTCCAGAATTCAAAATATTTCCTTGTTCTGAATTTAAATTGGACCACTGCAATATTCATTCTGCAATGTAATACTCTAAGACTTTGAGAGTCACACAGTCACACAGACAGATGAAGAGAGAGAAATGGGCTTACCAACTGGCAACATTTTTTACATTTTGATAGGTTTTTATGTGATAGTAGCACAAGAACAGGTAGAGGCTTTTTCATAAATGTACTACAGACTTCACTGACTAACTCTTTAGCTAGTGCAAGCTGCCATGGTTCTACTGACTTTAAAAGAGCTTTGATGATGTCAGTTGACAACTTCTCTATATACAAAAACCCTATGTAGATTCATATTTAGTTTCATCTACCCCAAATCTAACTATAATGACCAAACTGAGACAGTTTAAGTAATCTAGCTAATACACTTGCTAACTGACCTTAAGAGCAGAAGCTAGAGCAGCTAAGTAACAGCACGTTAGATGATCTAAAATAATAGCTTTCTCTAAATAAGCAGTGAAAACCGAAGGGAGAAAGTGATTGAGTAAAAGAATGACATAATCCATGATCTTCATTTAGAAGTCTTCATAAAATATCCCATTTTACACAACTTAAATATTTACTTTTTCTCAGACTAATATTGAATTCCACCCACAAAAATGCACCAGTTCCTTAGCATTACTCACTTAAAGGCAACCAATCACCACTAGGAAACAATGCAATATATGTGGTCTATTAGAGAACACAAATAGACATCACAGTAACTCTCTTTGTCTATATAAAGCTCTTCTAAAAGCAAGGGCTCAGAAACAGAACAGTTTGGGGTTTCTTTATGCATGCTTTTTTTTTTCTTTCTTTCTTTTTTTTATTAAATAAATGTTCTAAAGCTATTTTTCATTATTGGCCAGGGAATTGGAATAATCAATACATACTTTCAAGAACATAAACTGAGTTTTAAATATGGAAATATGTGTATATATAACACAGTTTATCTACCTTCTAAATTACAAATAAGTCTGGGCAATTTTCCTAGTACCCATTAATGTTAAATATAACAACTGTTTCCAGAGATTGATGGATGTTATACATTTATTATACTGTATGTAAGATGTTCCATGCATTAAAAAAAATAATCAATGGATGCTCCTATTTTAAACATCATTTTGAAAGCAGCTGTAATTCACATTTTAATTAAATCCACCTTAAGTCAGAAATGTTTATTCACTGCCCAGAAATCCCTTAAAAATATATATTTATGTGGATTTAAGTTTTGCTTCTACCATCACTTACATTCTTACTTCTGCCTAACATTAAAACAAATAGATTAATAAAAGCCTTACAGGCAAAAATAAATCTACAGATGCATCAACATTTTTAGATACACAGCTCCAGTCCGCGCATACATTTATTACTCCTTCATTAATAAACCATTTTCACCTTTCAAAAAGGTGCTTCACAACTTTTCTCACCAGAAAATGAGTAAAAAGCACTGCAGCACTGAAATCTAGTCTCATCAGCTGCAGCACAGCGACAGCCTGACAGAGAATCAGGTCAAGGACACTGTGCAAGAAAAGACCATGGGAGAAATTGTGGCCACAAAGTCGTCATGAAACTTAACTCTTGTAACTTTGAAGCAAATCCCCTGCAATCAGAAGAAAAGCAAAGTGTGCAGTACAGAACTTCCTGTAACATCTGCTGGTTATGCCTCTGTTTTGTTAAAAAAATGTGCTTGTTAGCACCATTTGCCTTTCCACTGCCTACTTTGTTCAGGCAGCTTCAGACTCTAGCGTCAGATGGTTAACTGCATTCTCCTCAAGCACACCCATAGCCTGAGTTGCTGATGCAGGCAGGTTCCAGCCAGAGCCACGGTCCCTCTAGTCTTCCTGTCATTCATTAGCAGGACTAGGGAAGTCGTCCTGCCCCTGTACTTGGCATTGGTGAGGCCTCACCTTGAGCACTGTGTTCAGTTTTGGGCACCTCAGTACAAGAAGGACATGGAGGTACTGGAGCAGGTCCAGAGAAGGGCAGCAAGGCTAGTGAAGGGCTTGGAAAATCAGCCCTATGAGGAGAGGCTGAGGGAGCTGGGGCTGTTTAGTCTGGGGAAGAGGAGGCTGAGGGGAGACCTTATTACCCTCTTCCAGTACCTGAAAGGTGTTTACAGTGAGAGCGGGGTAGGTCTCTTCTCACTAGTGACAGGTGACAAGGGGAAATGGCCTCAAGTTGTGCCAGGGCAGGTTTAGGTTGGATATCAGGAAACACTTCTTTACAGAAAGGGCTGTTAAGCACTGGAATAGGCTCCCCAGGGAGGTCATTGAGTCACCATCCCTGGATGTGTTTAAGAGCCGTTTGGATGTGGTGCTCAGAGATATGATTTAGCGGAGGGTTGTTAGAGTTAGGGTACTATGGTTAGGCTGTGGTTGGACATGATGATCTTTGAGGTCCTTCCCAACCTGAGTAATTCTATGATTCTATGATTATGGGATGCAGTAAGTCTGGTTTTCAGGACAATCTCAAGCTGTAATGACCTCTGATGTCAAACAAAATAGGCAGGTTCTGATCTTTGGTTACTACAGCTTACTTGTTTTGATCCCAGGTCCACGCTGCTCCTGTGCTTCTACTTTATTTCCAGTAAGGTCCAGTTAACAAGCTACTTGAAGAGTCTGGATATACAAATGACCTTAAAGATCAGTATTTGGCCTTAAACATCAGTCAAGTGCCTCACTTCATCCTCTCTGCAGCACAACAGGACTAATGTTGGAATCAGCAAAATGGCACTTAGAAGAGACCTTCAAAGCAGCCTTGCAGATTCACTGGTTGGACTGGGGCCTCAAGGCTCCTCCTCTTTGTTAGCTTTTTTTTTTTTTTTTTCTTCTTTCCCCAAAGTCCTTCTGTTGTTTTACTGGATTAGTTGAGTTTGGGTGTTTTTTTTTGTTGTTTTTTTAATAAACTATCAAAACATAAATGAAAAGTACAGATGTTCAGACTTTCATACTTTTTCTAGTGTAACTTCATGTTACTGAAGGCCTGTTAGCTCTTAAAAGGCAAAAACTAGCTACCCTAGACAATGTCCTTAGCATCTTGAACCTTCAGAACCCCTGTGCCTCATGTCCTCAGCCACAGAATGAGGATAAAACTCACGGGAATGTGAAAATCAAAACCGCTAGGTATCCTGCTGACAAAGCAACAGGGATAATGAACATTTTCTAGAGTACTGCACGAAAAAATCATCTTGGTAAATAAAATGTTTTGTTTTAGCACTCCAACATGCTACCCTGGATACTCAACAAAATCAGCGTTTGCTGATAAAAACATTAACAGGCATAAAGGGCAAGAAACTCAAAGTTTTAACACGTTGATATTTACTTCATCCCTCTACTACCCTAACTGGGTAGCCCCCTTAGGGCACTGGTTGATCTTCTGTACAATGTGCTGCAGGACAGTGGGTAGAATTATGGTTAGAGGGTCAGCTTCCAAAATCCCTGTTGTTAATGAGTTTAAAACTGAACTTTATTGTTACGCTGTTTTAAGGTGAGTTTTTCTGTATCTAATTTCTGAACAAATGCACGCACACATATTCTTCTCATACTGCCAGGTAACTTGGTACACTTGTGGGACTGAAATCTAACCTTTAATTTTACAGCCTATACTTCAGAAAATTATGTGTTTGAGCTGTTGAGACTTCTGGAAGGTGGGAGTGGTATGTCAACCACATAAGAAAGAGAAAGCCACACGAGAATTCTTTCTGCTTTGAATAATGAGTCATGGAATAGAGTTATGGTAAGCGCATATTCCACTCTTTCATCCACATGCCGACTCTTTCCTGAAGCTATTCTTATCTTCTGCAGCCACCGGTAAAATGCACGGACACAGTAGCAGATCCAGTACAAACAAATGAAATGTACATGTCAGTGCGGTTGTACCTACCTCCCCTAGAGCTGATTTTGCCACAGGATTAGACTGAATGTAAACAACAGGGAAAATACCACACTTTAGAAGAAACATGTCAATTTCAATTAAATAGAGCTTCTCATTTTACCTGGCAAACCGTGATCTAAGATTCCCTGGCTTTCTGCCAAGCAACTGGGCAACAGGCACTAAAGACCAGTGAGCGTTTCCTTTTACGACACTTGAAAATCTTTGGATTACTCACAGCCCACTATTTGCAATCCAACTCAACTACAGCCTAGTGCTGAGCTCTCACCGCCAGTCCCTTTGGTATCTGCTGTATCTTGCTAAACAGAGCATCCCCAGAAGCAAATCTCCCTGGGAGCAAGGTCACATAGACAAGCAGCTACAGGATGACTGTGGGCCTCCTACACACCAAGGATACTGTATACAGCCCATGCAAGTATGTATATAGACACTCTCCCCCTCCCCAGACACCGCGCCCTTGAACAGCTGAAAGAACAGGCCTTAACACTGCTGTAACTTGTCCGGCATGTTCAGTTTTGTAGCCTGCAGACAAGGTTTAGTTCCGATTAAACCTGCCGCAGTTTGTTTGCTGCCCTGGGCAGGGCAAGTAAAAAATCACTGAAGCATACTCATCAGCGCTTTCCAAAACTTCAAAGAAAACCCCAAGTAAGCAGGGCAAGTCTGCACAGCTATATGAATTATTATCTGAATACGATCTTCAGGAATAAAAATTTGAAGAACTAGCATTTATAGAGCGAGGCAGTGCTAGAGCTTTTCTTTTAACTCACTGCTTTTAATAGTATGGCTTCTCTAAGATTAGCTTAAGCTTTCTTGCTTTAAAATTTGGGCTACGTTACAAGAACCCTCATAGGCTGACAAGGTTTGGGTCTCAGTCTCAGCTCCTCAGCTTTTGGGTTGTAATTCTTGAAATACTATTTGACCTGATCCTATACTTTTTCACAAAATATTTGCCGAGAAAATTGCTCGCACAGAGTTTTCTTAACAATTAACTTTTCTGCAATACTCTGAACATAATGCTGTGCACAAATATATTTGGGAGGGGAAATGTGGTTACAAGATGGACATCCTGGGCCCACAGATCGTTTTTGGCTGGTTACAGCATAAGTACACCTCAAACTCTTTTGCTAGCTGATGGTGCAAGACAGTGTTGAACAGGAGCTTCTGCAGCACCAGCTGGAATATAAGAGTCGTGGTAATTTCTAAAGTAACTGTTTTATAAAGTATTTTATAAATAGTGATAATATTTGTGCTTAAATATTTCATTTCCCAAAGGTATTATATCCTTCTGATCAGTAAAAGCTTTGAAATTTCACAAAGCATTACCAGAAATGTTTTCTCAGCACGTGTAAACCAAGATCAGAACACTTTCATTACAATATTGAAGCCTATAACAGCTATCAGACAACACACTACAGCAAGTGACATCTCTGACATTAGTAATATTGAACCAAGAGCATCGACAAAAGATTATCTTTCTTGTTTGATACTGTTTTAAGCTAAAAGCATAACAATTACACCAGAAGATATGCACGCCGACAACAAAAGGCTTACTGGAACCATCAGTGAGGCTGTGGTTGACGGACTTCAGCCACGAGGCCGAAGAACTGCTATCACTTGGGCTGTGCTTGCCCTGCCCATCGTTCTCTCACTGTGGTGCAAAACAGAGCGATCCAGTGGGCTATAACAAAATAAATAGTGAGATCTAATCAAAGCAGCAATGCAGATATTTTATCCCATTCCATTTGATTGTTAAAGCTGCTGTGATTGCCTTAGGCCAAGTGCGATCTGTGATTGCCCTGACATCAAATATGGCAATACCTTTTGGGAAGACTGTGGTCTGTGCACAACTCTCAGGCACGTTTCAGAGGCACGTCATTAGTTCAAGTAAACTTCAAGTAAATGGAATAAGTGCAATTATATTTCCTCCTACACTATCCTGAAATTTAGTCACATTCTGGTTTAAACTATTGACTCATTCAATTTTTATGCTGGTTGCTCATTTTATAAGCCAGTTGTTATATGTTTCACTTTCATTACTTATTTTCTTCTGCAATCATCATTGGATAGGGATTAATTACTTTAATAGCTCTCATTAGAACATGCTGGTGCATTTGCTTTTCTTTTTAAAACAAAGTTATATTTATACTACTTTTTTTTTTTCCTTCTCTCTAAACCAAAAGAGAAATGGCAAACTCTGGTATAGGTTATAGAAATAAACTGTGCTTTTACCAAATTTTCAACAACAAATCAGGAAAATGAGAGGGAATATGAGGAAAGGGTTGGAAACATTAATATTCAAGGAATTAAAAGGACATGAAATACTGCAACATCACTGTATCTCACTACATTTCACTAAAAAGGTTTTTAAGTTACCAAAGACTTGAAGACAGGGCTCCTCCAAGGAGTTTTATCAAATATGTAAGCCTGAGAAAGACATATGGGCACAGCTTACAAGAGCAGCAAACGCTAAAGCCAAAATAAAACGACTCCCGTGTGAATGCATACACATCTGCATATTGTAAGCATCTAAATTTCTCATCTCTGAGGTGAGGAATTTTGATGAGCAAATAGGTTTTCCCTTCCTCAGACCTTTGCTGCTGGTATCACCCTGGCTGCCAATAGTCTGTCACGTGGCTGGCCTCTGAAGCCTTGGCAGGAAAAGTAGAGGCTTGGAGTGGAAAAGGACATTCATTTAGAAAAAGGCAAGAAACAAAGAGAGATATCCAGATGCTTATACACAACAGGTATCTACACTGCCTGCTGAACTTGCCAACCTACTCTGCCCAGTGCATCCACTTGCATCCATACATCCACAGTGCATCATGACTGTTTTCCACTTGTTTTTTATTAAAGTCTGTACATTTAATTTGCATTTCCCCAACTTGTTCTGGGGATACTATTCCAAATGGTGTCAAAAACTTTGCTACAATAAATAAATCTCTCTCCTTATTCTCAGAGCTAGTAATTTTATCACAGAAGGCATTAAAGTTGATCACCAACAATTTGCCCTTCAAAATTTGCATTGGCTGTTCACAGTCACCTTCTTTTCCTTCAGTGTCCATGAGAATTCATTCCATAATTATCATTGGCTGATTATCATTGGGAAATTGGCTGACCAGTCTGTAGTTTGCCAGATATTCATTTATGTCGCTTTTTGAAAACAGGTTTAACATTTCCCTTTCTCCATTAAACAGGAACTTCCTGATTGCCAAGACCTCTCAGAGATGAGAAGAATTCTGTTTCATAATGACATCTGCCTTATCCATCAGCATCCTTGAATACATCTCACTTATCTGATGGACTTTATACATCCAAATTATGTACACTGTCCCCAGGTTGGTCTTCCTCTACCATGGATAGAAAATCTGTTCCCAAAAACATCTGTTGCTAGGCTCAGAAATCTGGGAGGCCTATACATAATTAGCTGCTGCAGATACACACACAAACACAGACACCACACCCTGAGTGCTCAATCAAGAGACAATTATATATAAAGATCTGCCTCCTTGTCAGTGGTAGCAAGCGAGACAATTAAATACAGCAAGAGACATAATTAAAATTGCTTACAGTCCTTGAGGGGTCTTTGTCAGCATGGTACTGACCTAAAAGAGCACTCTCTGTTTATCTAAGAACAGAGAGTATGCCCACAACCCATCTAACCCCAGAAGACTTTCTACTTAGCTACTAATAAATGCAAAATGGAGCAATGTTGATAGTGACTGCTTGCAATGAGCTCCTTGTCCAGCCAGTGCATCTCACACTGAGAAAAATGAAACCAGATCTGGATATTTGCCAATTCAAATTTCAGTTTGAATTCTGTGTCTTTTCCTTGTTTTTCAGACTCTGTTGCTCTGCATGTGAGCTGTGTTTGAAGCATGTTGACGCTCTCCGCCTTGATGCAGCTGGCACCCCAGATCGATTACTGGATGCTCAACTTGAAAACAGTTGAAAGGAAAACCACAGGGCAGACGATATGGTTGGCTCTGGGGCCTGATGGATGTTGGCTGACCCAACATTGCTTCATCCCAGCAGAGTTCCTTTATTTTGTATCTCTGCATTGAAAACCATGGAGACTTTCAAATACCCTGCATACTAATTCAATTTTCCAGTGGCTATCACAACATTGATATGGTAATTCAAAACATTACTTTCTAAAATGTAGTCTGAATGTTGAGAGCACCCTTTTTTATTTTCTCTAATTTAGTCCAAAGTACTTTCAACCTCAACTTTTTGTTTTTTCCTCTGCAGAGGTGCCCAGAGGAGCATAATTGCAGGTTGATGACTCTGATCCTATCAACAACCAATAAGACTGTAGGCACTCAGACATATTTGGATTTTGTTATCGTTTCTCAAGATCCAGCCTGGGGTAAGGTCCCCACCTCCATGCACAAGTAGATCAGAAGAGACTCCCTGTTTTATACTGCTCAGCCGGAAGAGCACATGATCACCACTGCTCACAGAAGCACCTGCTCTCTTGAAGATGAAGCTCCCAGCACTGATTATAGAAGCAAAAATGGTGGAAGGCAGCCTACTTGTGCTGACAACAGTCTGTGAACTTAGGCTGCTGCTGTCCCTTATATGCAGCACCTTCCTCTTTGAAAAGGATGAGCAAAGTGAAGCCCTGATCACCACCATGAAAGGGAACAGCCCCCCACACTCCAAGTGATGAGCATAGACACAGGGCTCCCATACAGAAGTGATGCCAGCAGGTATGAAACACTCACTGCTTTACTGCCTCCAGACAACTTCTCTTAAGATGCCAAGGTACGCTAAAGCCATGTGCCTGTAGCTTGATGTAAGTGCATTGTATTAATGAAGCCATTAGGAGTTTTAATTTTAGAGAGTGCTTTATGGGTTTGATATCTGGTCAGCTTATAATCAGCTAAATCGAATGTCAGGAAGAACTAAAAAGGATTCTCTCTCCCTATTCACTTTATCTGCACATGGTCATGCTTGGTAGCTTTATCTTTATTTAAATACTAATAAAAAGAGACAGTTCCACATTATGAAAATCTCCTCATACTTCATGCATAGTCAACATTTTTACATATTCATAGCCAACTTGAAGGAAAACAGAAGAATCTGACTTAGCATTTTTCATTAAAGAGCCCAGTGAGCATACCTCTCTCCTTACTATTAAGTTTTGTCATGATTTAAGGGACACAGTGCCAAAGGAAAGATGAACCACTTGTCAGGACTGTATGTTCCACAGAATTATCATTTACGCATCAGGGGAAAAAAAGCTGCTTGTTACATTGAAACACCTAATGATATTTTACATTAACACTCAGTCCATTGTTCTCACTTCTCTCCAGTTTTGGCAGCAGTTCCCCATTACCACTGCATAAGGTTTCATTAGGTTACTTACCTTTGAGAAACATTTTCATTTGCCATAGAAATGATGGGAAGGATAACCTAGCTGCTCAGTAGTGGGCTCTTCTCTCTCTCTCCCCTCCCCTTCTCCTTTCATTTAATTTAAGGAAAACAATAAGAAAGACTTAACTTGGCTTTTTCTCTTCTCGTTCAGTTATGATGGGAATAAGATAAAACCCCCCTGTCTGGTCTGCCACTAAAATTTGAGTTTATTGATTGTGAAATAGCATGGTTTTCCCATAGGAGCAAGTTATTCAACTTCTCCTGTCATCATCACATACTAAAAGGGAGGAAGAATTGCCTAATTTTGATCAATAAATTCTTTTGTGCCAACAAAAGTGAAAATTTTAGGTTTTTTTTTCCTTGTAGGTTTTTAGGACAACAATTTGCAGAGATCTACTAACTGGCTTATTTTTTTCTGTATAGGAACCTCTGCACACTAATGCCAGCACTGCTAAGAGTATTTCTGGGAAAGACAATAAAGAATACTGACAACCATTTGGACATCTCTTCTTTCCCCTGCCCTTGCTTCTCCTCTCTTTTCTTTTCCTGTCTAAAAAATGTTCCTTTTCCTTTGGCTGTATTTCACATTCTGCTTTTTCTTTCCCTATCTTCCCCCTAGTGTTTATTTTCCTCCCCCATAAGAGCTTGTGGGCCCTCCTCCCTCCCTATCTCCCTCACTGTGAATGCCATTACCCTTGGGACAGCAAGAAAATTTCCAGATGTAAACAAAAACATAAATCCCTTTACTTCTCTGCTCCTACCTTCCTCTCCTCCATCTCTACCCCCTCCCTTTCATAAGTATTTTTGAATGTTGAGCCACATGCAGAGACTGAGGGTAGAAGTCATGAAGCCAAAAGCAAACAAAACCTCAGCTTGCTTTAGCTTAGTCACTAATAGCTCCATTTGCTCACTGAACTCCAGGATATATCATGCTGCAGTTCATGAATCAGTTGCTCGTACATTGTTTATATCCTGAGTCAGTGTCTTTCAGATTATTTAGGCTTAATCATTCTTCTGCAATAGCAATCTTATGGGGGCTATTTAATCAAATCTATCAGTCACGCTACAAGACATCTTGAGATTTCAAAGGAATCACCAGACATGGACTTAGTAGTTATTTACTTGTGGGAGTAACACCTTCATTTGTGCTTCAGCTTGGTGAAAATGCTAAATGATAAGGAAGCTAAGACATCTGAGGTATCTCTGTCTGTTTTGTTGGTCTGGGAGTTGCTGAATGGCAGAAAAATGGGAACAAGGAAAGAATCTTGACCTCTGTCAGCTGTCATGAACCAACTATCCTGAACTGGAGTGCACAACTTTCCTGGCTTTCTTTTGTGACTGGACAAATGCAAGCAGAAAAATCAAACAATTACTAGCTCTTAAAACCGTGAACAACTGAAAAAAACCAACCCACCACATATTCCAGTGTGTTGTTACAGCACCTGTCATCTGAATGCTTTTGAGATGTATTTATTGCACTCTTCCCTCCTCTCTTAATTGGGGTGAGAGAAGAGGTCATCTACAGGCAGGAGACAAGTCAGCACAGCCATGTGGTTTGTACAATGTCATAATTCCATGAACAAGGACTAAAAACCTTAACATCCTGATACTGAGTTCATGTGTGACCCAAAAGTCTGCCACTTCCACGTTGCAAGGTAATGACAAAATAAAACAACTGGGAAAGAGAAGAGCCTGTGCAGTATCTGTATACAGCTATAAGCTGTACCTCTTAATTGTTTTAAGAGATTTAAGAATACTAAGGGACCTTTTAACCACTTAATACACAGGATGTTTTTTTAATTTGTTTTGCTTTGTTTTAAATACAAAACAGACCCACTCATTCTTACTTCTGTTTTATCATAGGAAAAATTACAGTTAAGCACTGGTTGGCTAGGAAACCAGCCTCTAATGTGTTGTCTTCCAGTTCAGACACATAGAGCAGATTTACATGTATCCTGTATAGCCTGAAAGAATTAATTGGAAGAAAATCTAATTTTCCGTTGTTGATATTTATGAAAATGGTACTTAGGCATTTTTTATCTGTTTTTGATTGGACTGAGGAACTCCACATTTGACCTGGCTCTGACCTAATGCTCCTGGAAATACTAAGAAATACATATAGTTTACATGAAAAATGGCAATATCTCAAAGCTAAATTACATAACTGACTTGAAAACTTTTAAAAAGGATGGTCATATCCTTTTCCTACACAGTGTTTCCTGGCTGACAACTTATAAAGAAGTCAAATTCATCGAACAACATTATTTTTCATATATGTACATATAAATATATATACACACGCATGTGTATATATACGCATCTTACAATGAAATGAGAAGCTTGTTCGTGTGAAAGAGACTTGCTCAGACTTTACAGGACAAATTTTTATGCTTTAAGATCACGTACTACCTACAGACGGCAAAGAAAATTACTTTGTTAATAGCTGCAGATGTCTGGAAAGCACAGAATACCCGCAATCTTCAGGTTACGGATGGAGAATCCAGCCCAAAAAAGAACTTTTTCACAAGCCAGACACATGTACGACAGACATACCTAACCATATCATCTACTTTTCTCCACCTCAGCATCTCACTCCTGTGCTAAGCCCCAGGCCTATTCATCAACTATAGAGGACTCTGAGTCCTGGCGTACAGGACTGTTCAAAGTGCTCTCCCACAGTCTGGCAAATATAGGAATTCACATCTCTTCACAAAAAAAAAAAAAAAAAAAAAAAAAGGGACTAAAGCATGCTGATGGCAAAACCGTTTCTCAATATTCATTCCTTTTCACCTAAGGCAAATCTGCCCATTGTCTGGCAGGTTATAGCTGTAGTTCAAAAGATGCTACATTTTTCAGTGTGTCTTCTCATCCACCCCAGTTTGACCTGGTCGTGTTCGCTATAGAGACATGAAATAGCCAGGAGAAATTCAACAGGTGAAGCTTCTCCAAGAAGAATTTCTTTAGCCCAGGTCTCTGGGCTCCTTTTAAAAAGTACAGGAGAATTTTGGGAGGGTCTCTGCACTGTGTACCCTCTAGATGCCTTTGCTCTTACAGTTGTTCTTAGTTTCATGTTCTTTGTGTCCTGGAATGAATGCATGTGCCCAAGACTAATCAGCCTTATTCTATTTCACTTGCAGGTAGCTGACAACTAAAACATCCGCTTTCAGGTTTTTCTCACAATCTCCACTGCATCTAAAACAAACAAACAAAAACCACATGCAAAAACAATGAAAAGGAATAAACAAACAAACGAAACAAACCAACAACAAAAAACAACCATAAAACACTTGTTTTTATCTTCAGTGACAGAACTAAGAGAGCAGCACTTCCCAAACAGTAATAACAGTACACAACAGAGTTCACAGTTGTTTTCCACAATAGGCTTTGCAACATTTGCTTTGACCACATTTTCCTGTTTAAAAAGAGCATGTTTACTATTATTTGAAGGGATGAAATGAAGTGCCTTTAAAATAATTGAACTGTACAGGAAATAAAAATACCATTTGGGAAGCAGACAGGGCAGTGCTTGTTTACACACCAGTTCAGAAACAAACCAGCACAAGCTCCTTCACACTATCAGCCTTGACCAATTGCTTAGAAGTGCTGCTGAGCATAATGAAAAAACTTATGGAGAGCCCACCACTTTTTCGGCCAACAGGTAGTAACAGTGAGTAAGCAACACTCCCAATTGCTGCCTTAAGTGCAGTAGAGGTGGCTTAAATTTTTGTTTTTATTTCAGAAGGTTACAAGCAGGACTGAAAAGTCTCGTAACTATGAACTGAATAAGTTGTGAGAATATGTACTTATTGATACTTTATGGCAAGCATATTTAAAAAAAAATCTTCATCTGTTATTGCTTTGAATTCATAAAATGATGTATGTTCTAAGATTCTAGATGTTCTTGGAAATCTCTAATCCAGTATTAGAAGCCTACAATGGTTTGAAAAATGAGATTCATAGGTTCATCTGTCACAATGTCAGAGACAACTGGGCCCATTAAAATCATGCCCATATACATCAAAGACACTATCAAAGACAAGAATGAGTTGAGTAAGATGCAGTAACGCTGCAAACAAGGTTGAAGCGCTGTACTCCAACTACCATTAGGGCAATAAAATGCTCCTCTCAGAAGGTAGTGGCACAACCAGGAGAGAGGCTGTGGACAGCCAGGCAGAGCTGAGAAAACGTTCTGACTAGAAAAGACAGTAAAAAGTAAGGAATACATTGCCTGAACAGCCCCCAAAGGCCTACACTATTACACTATTTCTACAGGCAAACATCTTCCAAAAATATTTAGATAAAGCGGATCTTGTGGAGCAGAGAAAAAAATAACCAGTCTCTTCTCCCATGTAACCAGCAGCATCTCCTAGCTAGCTTGCTTTGCCTGACTTAGCACTGCTACCTGCCTCCATTATTTCCACCTTCTCTCTGAGCTCATGCACCCCCTGCCCCACTTTCAATCTGCAGACCTTTGTGTCTTCCTCGAGCCCTGTGGCTACCTCCTGATAGCAGCACCTTAAAACTGAGGTAGGACTACAAGAAAACTAGGTCAGAGCGCATGCTGAGAATTTCTTGGTATGGGAAAGAGATATTCTGCTGCTTCACCTCATTTCTTTTCAGCGTGTGCCCTGTTGTTATCTCCGGGTAGCACTGCTTTCATCCAGCAGTACTGTCAATGATGCATATCCCAAGCCAACAAGGCTAGGAGTGCCTTCTACTGTGCTTTGTCATATGCTTCAGCTTTCATATTGGTGAAGAACTGAGGGACCAAGTAATCCCTCAAGGACCCTTCCAGCCATATTTCCATTACTCTGTTCTCCTGTGATTTACTAAAACAAAGATAGGGAAAAAAAAGTAAAAAAAAATATTCCTAAAATAACTGGAGAAAAAGGAAATTAAAAAGAGAGAGAGAAGGAAAATCATTATAATAAAGAAATATAGTAGCTCAAATGTTCAGGCACGTCTATTGAAAGTTTGCCTAGAATCCTGAATTTTGTAAGTTCTGAGTATAATTAATTTTTACCCTGGTACTTGCAAGTCCCGCCACTGAATTAATTGCTCTGAAAAGCAAGCCCCATTTTTTCCTTCCAATGCCTGAAGCGACTGATATGGATGCAGGTGTTTAATTTTATGCACATAGGTTTGAAAAATACAAGTGATTCATTGCAAGGTTAGTTCCCTGATAGATTTACCATAGCTAGAGAAAAAACACAATCCATCTGGTTTTCAAACCAACATGAGGCACTTCTTATCATTTACATACCATGGATGGAGCTGCTGACTCCTTCCTCTCTCTTATACAGGTATGAGAGAATGGACAAAACTAGGAAAAACTGTGACCTGTGTGCAAAACCGGGTCCAGACCTATTGCTTGACTGCTCAGTAGATTGGAGAGATGGCCACATTCCTGGATTCTATGCTACTAGTATACTACCTTAAATCTTATCCAAGTCTCAGATTTAAAAGCTTCATTTATCCACTCTTGTTCCAAAAATCTGTCACATGCAGATCTTCACCCTTCTAGAAACAGACTTCAAACACTTTCAGACGTAGTCCAACGTGGCAAAGTTAACAAGTGTGGTGCATCTGGCTCACTGCGGTGCTCTATTAATAATAAATATTAATTTACTCATACATCCCCACAGTAGGGAAAACTGACAGATCAAGCAGCCCTGAAGCATCTGAGTGTGAAACCACCTGAACCTCTTCATGACAGTCAGGCTCCCTAGGGACTTGTCCGATTTACAGGAAAGTTAGTGACTTGCAATAGAAAATAACCTTTTCATTCAGATGTAACTTTATGCTCCACTGGTGTCTGGCCTGTGTGCTCAGCAAATGAAAGGTGGAGCCTGTGTATATTTGTTGGTGTCCCACTGGAGAATGTTCTAGGCGGAGAAACTTCTGTGAAGCTCCTGTCAGTGACCAGCTGCATTCAAAGTGCAAAGCATGGGTTCTAGGAGGAACTCAGAGGCTGACCAGGAAAGCTTACTAATCTGTTTTATAGTGCTATTTTTCAGGATAAAAAAAAGAAACGAGGAACACAATGAGAAAATAGAAATACTGGGGGGATGGAACACACTTAACTCTTATCTTTGAAAGGAACAGCTTTTTTAACCCTTGAGGAAATGCTTACATTCTCTGGCCAGTTTAATAAAACTGATGACAGGGAACTAATTTCTGCTAGGTAAATACCAACTGGTACATCATTTTCCTGTCAGCAGCTGCAGTTTCAACAGTTTCAGTCTTCATTCAAAGATGCAAATGCTTTGCTTATATTGCACGTTTCTCATTTAGCGTACCTTGAAAATACGTACGGCAACTCATAATCTCTGAGGAGGGTTTGGCTGTGCTTTGCATAAAGCAATGCTCAAGAAGATCACTCAAGCAGATAAAAGAAGCATTACAGAGTGTGTGTATATATATATATATATATATATATGCATACATATATATATACACACAGAGAGAGAGAGAGCGTATTAGAACACTCACAGGTAGAGTTTGGGAGAATCAAAACAAAAACCAAAAAAACCCTGCCTATAATTCTTTGTAGGAAATGAGGCATTCAGAAGTCTAAGTTTTAAATCAGCTCACCAAATCTATCTAGTTTTTCTCTAAGGTCAAAGGCTAACTACATGTGTTAAGAGATAAATTACCACATAGACTCCAGCAGCTTAAAAAGATAAAAAGTATCACTTAGAAAAAGCCCGATTTGGAAATCTTAGACTTGAATTAATGCAAATTTTCCCAAGATTCTACCTGGCTGGGCAACTCCGATAAGTAACCCTTCTTTTCAACTCTGACTGCTCAGTTATATTGATAGGAAAACCTCAGATGTCATTTACTTTACCTAGCTAAGATTTGTCATTTGTAATTCCAGTGGTGCCGCTTCTCCTCCTCTCCATCCTAGGAGCAGTGTGATTTATGTGCGTTTCTGCCACCAGGGGCTCTGGAGATTTCAGGCTCCTCATGTACCTGCTGACACTTTGCAGTCAGCATGCAGTGGAGCCCAAGTACCCAAGAATAAGTTATGAGAAGGGATTTTGCATGGATGAAGCTGACGCTTTTAAAAAATTCCTATCTAACACAGACATTTTCTATGTGTTTGTTGAAACTCATCTTTTTAAATTAGCACTCAATTTTAGAAAAATACACATATTCCACTACAAACAGCTCTGTCTACAAAGTAGACATTAAAAATAAAGTCAGATTTAGAATGTCATTGACATTTTATTAAAATTAAACTAATTGCTTTGTCATGACACTGTTTTGGGAATACATTTCACACACACATATAAAGTCAACATTCTTTGTTCTCACTTTTGCTTTGAAGAATGAGAGATGTTAAAGACAAAACTTCCCACCAAGCTGAAATTGCAGTTGTTGCATTTCTGGTACAAAGCTAGTTAGTAAAAAGATGGATTATGTGTCTGCTCTTGTTCACTGACGTATGTTGTCTGTATCCACTCTGTGGATGCACCAAGAAGCAAACCTCAGAAGCCAGAAACCTTTACCTTTGGAGTACTGATAGCTTATCTACAGCCACTGCTTACAATGCTATAAAAGGGGGTAGTGGCTAGGAAGCAAACATACAGTTAGGCACAACATCACCACCAAAAAAAGCGGTATCTTTCTCCTTCAGGTGTTTCTCTACATGTGCCCTTTACAAACCATCTGATTTCAAGCAGTACCCCAACACTTACACGATGACAGAGCCCCTAGGAAGAACAGACTGAAGGCCCGACCTCCTGGAAGCAGCCTCATTGCAAAGTTTCAGCAAGAACAGTGTGAGCAGGACTCACATGGTAGCTACAGGCACATTCTGCAAGGATGCATCAGTAATGCTTCAGTTCTGTCTGAGTGAGCAGGACACTTCTTCCCAGCTATCTCATAATGCCTTTTCACACAGTTGGTCATCCAGGGAGAAACTCTCCACACTGGAACAGATGGTTCCTTAACCAGTTGGCAACAAGCTCAAAAATATGAATCTTCTTAAAGCAGCTTGCACCGCTAGCAGAAACAAGACAAAGCACACCTCACATTTCAAGCATGCAAAGCACTCATAAAGGGAGGTGGACGACTCAGAAATCAAATGAAAACACAGGCAGATTAATACGTTCACTTAGGAGAGATTGTGACACTACATTTACTAAGAATTCAGACTTATCTCTGAGTCTGATTTTGTCCTAAAAAAGGTATCAGGGAATGTGTGATTAGGATCTCAATTTCTTCCTATTTCCCAGCTATCCTGAAAGCCTTTTTCAGGTACAAACATCAAGTTTTTAGAGATTCAAAGGCTGTTCCCACTAATGATATTAATGCCAAGTTCAAATGTCATTGCAGAACCATATGGAATGGGGGGAAAGGAGAAGGCTAACTAGAAAATCAAAGTCTTATCAGTAGTAGGTGGGAAAATACTTTTAAAAAATGTATTTGGTGATGCTGTCAATTAGTTTCCAAACTGAGAAATTTACTTTTTGCCAATTCAATTTCTAAATCAGAATGATCGTAGATGAACAGTAAAACTTCACTGCTTAGCCTGAGTAGTTCTAGTGGATTTTTAACTACTGCTAACCACAGAGACAATAAACCTGAGAAAACCTAACGTACTGTAACCCAGGAGTCATCCAACATCTCTGGAGGGAAATAAAAATAGTGGAAACTTAAATGATAAGCTAGAAATTTTACCCGTCCTCTCTGTATAGATAATCTTATTTTGGCACGTCAATGATCTGAATGGCAAAGTCCCTAGGAAAAGATGAAGTTCCTTTTTCTTTCTGAAATACAATCTTTGCTGCTTGTGCAACTTTAGGCTGGGGCTGCAGTTCACTGTCATTCTTGGACAATCCAGTGGCATTAATCTAAGTAGGAGGAAATCCCAGAAAGACTACAGCAACTGTGCTTAGTAGAAGAGGAAAATCTAGCAGAAGCTATTTTCATGACTGTCATTTCTTGTACAGATGACCAAGCAGTCCCAAGAATCAGCTGAAAATCAGATTAATCATTCAAAAAAACAAAACAAAAACAAAACAAACAACAACAACAACAACAAAAAAAAACCCAACCCAAACAACAACAACAAAACCTACCACTGAATTATTTTTCCCCCCTTAATATTCTTTATTTGTCCAGAAAAAGGAACTAAGGAATGGACAAATGTGTGGAGAGGTCCAGAGTTTTAAATTTTCCAAATTTCCTAACTGAGACATGTTAACACAGTGTTATGAAAGTATGTAATGATCTATGAAAGTCTGTACTGAGGCACTCTTAACAAAGACAATATGTGGGGATGATTTTGATGACAAATAAATTCTGGCAGCTGTCACAAACCTAGGTAAAGCTCTTGTAATACTTTCAAAGCTGACATCACTACATACACCTTGCTGTATACAGTATACCAAATCATAAAGTAAAAAGCCATACTGTCAACTAAACATTCCTTTCCTCTAAAATGACACGCCACCATTAGCATCAACGGTGCTAGCTTTGAATGATGTATTATCTACTGTTTTATCTACTGAACAGAGAGAAAAATTGGAGAGTAAAAAAGTATCCCCACAGTTCTGAATTGATCCTATAATCTGCCCAGGCACACAGAAGGCGGCCATGCCTTTTCAGACATGAAAATTAATTTGGAGACCTTCAGTCTTTAGCTTTAACTTGGGTATTTGGAGCTCCTTGAGATTAATTTAGAGACTGACATACTCACTCCTTCAAGAGACGGTTGCTTTAGCAAGTGTCTCTTTAGAATTAAGAATGACTCTATCCAGGCTAGGCTTTGTCTTTCTAATTTTTCCATAGCGTGCAGTTGAGAGTAACAAAAAACTGGTTCAAAACCTAGGTGTCCTTAATAAAATTACAGAAGAAAACTAACTTGAATACATACCAGAAATGTGAGGGAAAAAGAAATCTGCTGTGGGCACTGTAATAGGCAGTTCTTTCATACTACAACACTAAGCTAGAATGTCAAACATAGCTAATTGTTACAGACTATTTATCAAGAACAGCACTGGTTAGGAAAACAAAGGAACAGCAAACCCAGAGTAAACTAAAAGAAAATCTTGTTTTCTTACAGTTCTTAGAATAATGGTATTTTGATTTATTTTCTCTACCTATCTTTCCAGCAAATCACTTAGTGGAAAAATATCCTTTTCTATTTCAAACTCCTTTCTCTCCTTAGCACCCCAGTCACGGCTTCTAGTCACCAGTTAGAGTTCCCTTGTCCAGGGACAACAAGGAACAGCTTTTGCTTGTAGGGTAAATATTACCTGTCTCCTAGGACAAAGCTTTGTGTTAGCTTCATGCCACAAAGCTGTTTCTGTGTTCTTTCCTCCAACCATAGTGCTGCCTTTCATGTCACCCTGTCACATGGTAACCCAGCAAAGAAGTCCTTTCTGCAGCCCTACTTCTACTTTCTGGAAAAACCAATTCCCTTTGCCATCAAAGATCTCATGTTCAGCTGTAAAGGTAAGAGAGAGCTCCATAATTTCTCGCCTGCATCCCAGATGCAGGATGTCAACTCTCACTGAACCATGAAGACAGCTTAATAACAAACTAGATTCTGCAAGCACTTGTTTGCATTAAAACAACAACAATGAAAAAATGCAATAAATAAAGGACTGCTTTTCATCTACAATATAGGAGAGCTGTTCCAAAAGTAATGCCTCTTATTTTATTACATTGGCTCACAACATCAGAGGTTGATGCTGGAGGTTTGGCAGTAGAGGTTGAACCTTCCCACCAATACTCCATTACATGTTGTTGCCATGTGACAGATGGCAGCAGAGAGGCAGTCTGACAAAATGGTGTCCAACATGGTTGTGCAAATGAAGCAAAGGGATGTCATTTAATTCCAGAAAAAAATGGCACCCACTGACATTCATTGGCTTGCTGAATGTTTGTGGAGACTGAACAGTGAATATGAGCACAGTGAGGCGCTGGGTGGTGTGTTTCAGCTGTGGCAACAGCAACCAGAAAGGCAAGCCATATTCCAGATGGCCATGCAGATTTTTACAAGCATGGCATACAGGCTATCAGTAATGAAAATGCATAACTAATGGTGGTGATTGTGTTGAAAAGTAGTGTTTTGTAGCTGACAATTTGGCACTGTGCATACTTTGTATGTATAGTTTTCAAGGAAATAAATAGGAGGCATTACTTTCAGAGTAACCTATGTATTTCTCAGTTTGGAAAAGGTATCTGCTGCTTTATTCGGGCAGAATAATTAAGGAAAAGCAATGCAAACCAGTCTCTTTCTCAAATTACCCATGCAAATTACCCTCAATCTACTATTTCATCTGTGGTTATGGTACAGAAAACCAATTCTGATTCTTAAGCAGAGGACTACAACTATATAGTGAAATACAAAGTGGGACTATGTAAGAAAAAGCATATAATTTCAAAAGAGAACTTTTAAGACCACATATACTGCATAAAGCTTATAAGTGAAATAGCAAAAAGAAAAAATAATTTAAATGTTTGTGAGTAAATATTTTCCTTCTCCTGTGGTAAAAGGACTCTCAAGAAAAAAATGGTCCCATAGCAGACATTCAAAGACAAAGCAGTTACTTGTGCAGCAGGTCACATGCTAAGTTTCTTAGTTTTCAGAAAGACTGCTTTCTCTTTGCCAGCCAGTCCTTTCATACGCTTGTCAGGTATTTAAAATTATTTATGGACAGGCATACCATCCTGGCAAAACCGATTAAAAATACATAAATAATTAAATCCCCCAGCATCTACTATATTAAGTCTGCTCATTAGGGAACACTTCTGGAACACCAAACCTATCAACTAACAGTCGTAGTTTGGAAAAAAAAGGCTAGGGTAGAATCCCAGACAAGTACTTTTACTCTCATTTTTGTGAGTAAGAGAATTTAACAAGCAACTATTTTCCAGCAGTTGATCGTGAAATGGATCATGCTTTATTTATTCTCTACAAATGGCAAATCACAGCAAAGTGTAGCCTGGGGATTAATCAGTGGGCTTTTATCACTGGGGCACCAGTTGGACTGTGGTCCCTCTCAGAGTGCCTACAAATCACTCTGATTAGATGCCTGCCGCAGACATACATCATTTGACTTTGCTGGCCTCTGGCATAATAACTGGAGGACTGTATAAAGCGGATGAGCTTCCACGGAGGGGTCACTAAGGCTGGATAAAGACGATGAAAATTAGTGTGCCTGAGAGAAGGCTAGTAGTGAATAACAGTCAGCTATGTTGCAAAAGTCTAATCTAGACAATAGAGTTGCAAAGACCTAAAACACTGAGCTGCCTTCAACCCTGGCTAAGACTGGAAATTTTATATCCTAGTGCTAGTTGCAGTGGTAGGGTCAGACAACTTGCAGCTTTCCCACCTCCATTCAGTAGAAGAAAAGGAGTTACTATGGAAAAGAATAAAGAGTCAACAGAAACATAAGAGAAAGTCGATACTGGTTAAGATTGTTTGTAATTGATGTCATGATGTCAGCTCTATTCTACATGGATGGCAGGAGCCACCTGGTCTAGTGAATACACCTGGGAGGCATTTGAGCATAGAACATCAGTGATATGCCAGTGGCTTGTTGGCAAAGGACAACTTTAACATTTAACAATCTTAAAAACAAGATGTGTATTTTCTGATCCCATTAAAATTTAGGTTTTTGCATTCCATTTACATTGCTCAGCTATCCCACACACTGCTATCAAAGTGGCAGCTTCAAATTTGAGTTGCTTTACTTCCCAATTCCCAAATCCAAGTGCTTCTATATGCTACCTGCAGCACGTGCATCTCTTTTGCAGTGCTGTATGGCTCTCCATCCTGTCTCTCCATGCAGAATAACAGTTTATGGCTGCTACCTTCAGGAAAAGCAATACTAGTTACAGGGTGATAGTAGCTGCGTCAACACTAAATAACAAAGGCTGTAAATGCAGCACAGATAGCTTGGACTCGCACCTTATTTAGGATGTAATGTTTCATACTGGTTCACTAAAATATGATTTATTTATTTATTTGGATAGTGCCTCATTTGGGTGGTATGTGATATATTTGCATAGTCTATTTCGACCGTTAGGGATTCCTAAATTCCTGACTTTGTTGTCTATGTTTTCCCTACTTACACATCAAATTCCTATATTACCTATAAATTAAAAAGGTATTTGGGGCTCAGAGTTGGTATGAGGAATATATAAATGTAAACAGTTATAACTTGGAAAAGTATTACAGTAAGATTACTTATTATCTACTATATGAACGGGATGGATGTGTTTTCTCTTCCCTCTACACACTATTCATTTGATTCCTTTAGCCTCTTGTCAATATCTATATTTACGACAGCTCTTTCTGTTATGCGAGCAGAAAGAAAAAGTATTTTTCTTTGAAGCTGATGAGAACATTGCTCAATGAATCATTCAGCAAGTACTCCTGCAGCTCAGTCATCCTACAGGCCGTATTAGACCTAGGGTTCTTAAATCTATAGCCAAAATGAGCCTTACTGTAGAATGTCTTCTGTAGTAAAGATAAGCAGTAGTTCGCAAATTATTAGGGAAAATCCTATACTCTGATCTGAGGTATATTATAATAGGATCTACTTAATATTCAATAGAGACCTTTCAAAAGGCTTTCATTTTAAGTACAGTTAAATGTATTGCCATTGCCTATTTATCTCTCCAGAGAGATGGAGAATATTTTCTCCATTGTACTGCAAATGGAAAAGAATACTCTATCGTATCTGACACACTCCTTTAGAGAGTTTCAGTGCTTTAAATCAAAGCACCAAAACAAGAGTTTATTTTAGCAACCCAGAGCGAAGCATCATCTCCAGTATCCTGGTTCTTTGCAGCTGCTCATTCAGCACGGACACGATCTGGTTATTAACAGTAACAGAGCTGTCGAATAAGGACTTCCTTTGGAAGAAAGACTATCTATATGCCTACACTGCATATGTGTAAAAGTTATCCATACAAATATGGAGGATTTTATATCTAGAAGCATACTCATACATTATCATTATTTATATATATATGCCATTTTCATAATACTAAATAAAACATGCAAGGTGAAAAAGTCCATCGAGTTGAAAAGTCAAGAGCCAGAATAGGTAACAACAGAAGTCTTAATTCAGCTTCACTGCACGGAGAGGTTATGCTACCGCCCTTAGTTATACACACACACAATTTTTCAGCTAGCCTCCTGCCTCATTTGGGACTTGGGACAGAACTCAGACCATGAGTTATTATAACCTCTTGGTTATGCTCCTCAGATCTTGGCCCTTGGCCTCACTCAGTACACACAACTCGCTCCCCCATGCTGAGGCAGAGTTACTCATTTTCTCCTGGTTGTTTCTACAGTATTGTGCCCTGATCATCTCAGCTATTCCAGTCTATTTTGTTACTGTCCCCATTTTTCAAAGAAGGGAAGTGCAATACAGTGAAAATAAAAAAGAAATACAAGAATCCACAGCCTAAACTGAAACTCAATACTTGATTTATCAGATTATACAGCATTTTAAAGTTTTTTTGTATTTCAAAGAAAAGCTGCAGTAGACATCAGCAGTGGTTGCAAGAGCTCAGCACATTTATAGCATTGAGCTAGGTTCATAGTAAACAAGACCTCCAATAAGTGACTACTTATCAAAATTTAAGGAACTTCTCTGGGTTATTTTGTGGCAGATGCAGGAACAGATTACAGGGGATAAGAATGGCATTATTTGCTTTGTCCTTGGCATTATTCCTTTCTTCTAACAATTTCCTCGTCCTTTCACCACACACCTCCTAATTTCTGCAACAGTGAACTATACAACTTCCATTTCATGTACTTAATGAGGTTGGAGCCTCTTTGAGGGAAAAAAGGCATGTAATAAAAGAGTGCACTACAGTGTTTATGCACATGAATATCAATTTAGCACTGCAGAGAAAACTGACTGCATTATTTCTTAACTTTTGACTCCCTAATTTTTGCAACATTAGCATTGTTTTAATGTAGGGAATTACAGTTAAAAGTGTCTGGGCTTATAATATAAATTTAATTAGGAAGAATGATACATACCAGTGAGAGCTTTAGGTGCATCTTAGTGCAAGCTTTTACCACTTGAATTAATGAAGCCACAGCAATAGTGAGCCATTATTCCCCTGGAAGACCAAATAGTAATGGTGTTTGAAACACACACCTTCAAAAAGTAGGTTCCATAACTACTTGCTATAAATAGAGAATGTTAAAACTAAGAAGGGATTTGGCCTTTTCCAAGGGCTTCAAGTTTTAGAGAAAATATGCTCTCACCTATTACTTCGTTCCATTTCTTGTAGCTTTTCTTTCACATCATGACTCCTGACGTGTGGAAGGAGTAAATGCAGGAGAAAATCTGAGCAACCAGAGCAATTCATGTGCTGCACACACTCAGGTACTTTAGAGCTACAGACAATGTCATATCACATAATCAAAGATTTTATCAGCAGTTCTACCTATAACAGATTAAACATATTACCTTCTGTACAAAAATTAAGAAATCAAATCTATGAAAGAACTGTTTCAATGTACCCCAAACTTTCGTTTCTTTGGGATTCCATGAGAGGTCATATAAGGTACCTTTGCTTTCCATACAGTGATTTCAATCTGTTTCTGGAGTAGCAAGGCACCTTATATCTTAGAACCTGGGCAGCAGTAATGAAGCACTTTGCAGAAGAAATGAAAATAATAATAAAAATTAAAAAAAAAAAAAGTACATGTCTTCTCCATACTTCTGATAAAAACATCCATATCATAATCATTTCAAATCCTCTGCAGTTCATTCACTGCTGTTCATGATCAATTTATCAAAGGTAAAGACATTCATAACTCTCGTAATCAAATGACTCTCCAGGTATACATCTAAGCTGTATAAAAAATGTAGATGGTGCCAATAACTTTGGTACTCAGAAAAGCATCCTAGTAGATTATCACAACTTAACTAAAATCAGAACAGGATACATGATGAGTTGTTAGAATATAATTCAAGTGCGTCTGTTCAGAAATGCACACAACTTCACATAACGAGACACGTGCATTTTCTAATAAAACTCATACATCTCATGGAGAAAACAACCCACTTCTACTTCACGTACATAAAACATCCATCATAACAGCTGGATAATTCTGCCAAGCTGTGATCTGGGCTATAAGGTGCTTATCAGCTGCATTCCTCTCCCCTGCAAATACTCTTGGACCCAGTTAAGCAAAAGAAAATAAAGACAGATTGTAAGCCAAGACATGGGTCAGAAAGTTAATCTTGATGAGGAAGTATGCCTCTAACAAATGGAAACTAGTGCTATGATAGTGGATACAATTTTATTTTCCCTTCTAAGCTATAGAAACATTCAGAGTGGAATCAAAAATTCACAAATATGTGATACTGGCCCTCATCCACATCTGATAGCAATAGGCAAATTAACCATTCCACTCAAAGGCACTCACTAAGATACTGCCATCCATCAATGTGTTTCTTGAAACTGCTTTCTGCAGATATGTGTATTTTGGATGGAGAGACAGTCTCAAGCGGGAACACCGCCTCTTGCAGAGACAGATCATAGCCCACCAGCTTCCCCATTGAGGCAAAAGCTCATTACTAACTTATGGTGCCTTGCTCCTTCGTGCAGAGGCTATGCCCATCCCAGCCCAGCTTGCTTCACCACCTAGAAACCGGCTGGTGCAGGAAGGGCTGCTCAGCTCAGGGCAGTGTATCAGAGCAAGTGAACAGCTCCCATAGCTCCCGGAGGCACACAGAGAACTGTCTCCTGCCAGGGGAATGGTGGCAGAATGAAGGTTTTCAGGATAAAAGAGTGGTGGCCTGGTCTACAGCCTCCCATGTCCCACTTCACATACTACTTAGAGCCAAGTTCAGCTGGCCCTGAATTTCATTCTCTCTCCAGATGGTGATTAGTGCCCACACGTTGGTCTCAAGCCATAAGACAGCATGTTCACAGGAAGGCCTGTAGCAAGATGTTAGCGGTTGAAAAGAAGGAAAGCCAATCATTGCAGAAGGAGCAGACAGCTGAGAGAACAGCATGAAGCTGTGCTCCATGGTCTGAGCAGTGCTGCCTGTACAATTAAGCAGCTTCCTACAAATCTGACCTCTGTTCAACTGACTGCAGAAAGCAGACAAAAAAAAGATCCTCCCCAGCAATGACTGCTCTGTTCTGCTACAATAATGCAGAAATCAGTTCTACCTTAGGGACTGTTCCACCACTGAAGCCTGTTCACCTTTATACAGCACAGCAGAAGACTTCACAGTACTTTTGCTCACAATGAACCCAACTGGTAATGTAATTATTAATAGAAGCACCCTGCATGGAGAAATATAATGTGTAAAAAGAACTGACCATGGCCAGGATACTGGACTGGCATGGACAAGGCCAAAGAGTAAGTGAAAGATTATCACTGCTGCTAAATAGCCTGTGTTGGTATCGCAGGAAAGGTATTGAGATAACAGATGCAGGTGGTCTGTATTTTGTTTGCACTCTGATCCCACTCATCTTCTGCAATCTCTTTTTTTCCACTTCTAAACTCATCAATCAATTTTTCAACTGCAATGCAGCTTGACGTGATGATACCACTTACAACGTCCCTTATTAGTCCAACTAGTTTTAATTTAAAGTGCAAGGATAATTCAACCTATGCTTCAATACCTGTAGCACTGACAGAGGAACTAAAGCATAGCACTTTCTCATCATCCAACATGGAAAATGTAGTGCACAGCCTTTTGGATTTACCATTCTTTCTGTAAGCTTTAAGGCCTCTGGTCATGAAAATTACCATGACTGAACTTCAATGAAAAATTAAGTGTAGGATGTGCAATTCGTAGAGAAATCCACTTCCTACAAAAGTAAAAAATAGAATGTAAAAATAGTAAATCCAAGTAAAAATAGTTAACCATACCATCTTCATACTGTAAGTGGAAATCTTTGAAATGCAGTGTACTTCCTCTCTCTGCTATTGTGCCCTTAGCTTTTCTTTGACTGGAATCAACTGTCAGCTTATATTTAGCAGGGGTTTAGACTAGGCGAGCTCCAGAGGTCTCCCTACAACTCCTACAACTCTGTTATTCTTCAGCCAAGTGCTGCTCTCAACTGCTGTGGGTAACTAGAAGAAATTGTCAGCTTGTTTTTATATACAAAAAAAAAAAAAAGAAAAACCCAAAAGCCAACAATCTCTTGTCCATCATTTCCATTTTAGCCCACATTGCATCAAAACAGTCACTCATCACGTGATAAAGAATCAGGAGAAAAAAATTAACAGATGATAATAGCTGCAAAGGCAGACAGCAAGTGAAAACAGAAAATAGTGAAACTATGTTATCCTATGAAGACATTAAAAAGCCATGGAGGTCCACCCAAATTTAAAAAGTAAAACAAAGCATGATGTAACTAAGGAGAGAATTTACGATTCATCAAAAAGGCACAAAGAATGGCCCAAGCCAAAATGTTTTAATTTTGTGATTAAATTCCTAAATCAGTGAAAGTTTTGAGAACTGGTGATGTAGGTAAAAATTAATACTGTATGTACTCAATGCCTTTGATTATGAAGACATTTTTAATTAAACAGATGATTTTAGATTACAGCCTGCATTGGTTTAAACATTGAGACTGGATTCTAATCTGTGTTCAAGTTTTGTTCAGGTTGACAGCAATACAGGTGAAAAATGAGACTTCCTAATGTTTATACTTCCTATACCATACTTTCTATGCCCTCTTCCCAGAAAACAAGACAGAGCTGCTGATAAGCCCTACCTCCCAATGTCAGGTATATCCAAAGTTGTCTGGTGTTCTATTTAAGGACTCCATCAGCAAACAGCCCCATGCTACCTGCCATCAATCACTGGAAAACAGCACACAAAGGAAGGACAGCTTAGAAATTTTAAAAAGGAAGAGGATATTTGGCAACCTTTAAAGTACTTTATGCCACAACAAAATTTAATATTCTTGCTGTACTTCATATCTAAGAAAAGACAAGTGTCTCAAATAAGGTTAATGCATTTCCTTTAGGAAACCCCTCAAGGACCGGAAAGTTGACTGATAAGCACTGAATATACCCATGCTTATGAAGTGCATTTGGTACAGTATGTGATATATATAGTATGATTCAACAAAGCTGGGCTCACTCCAGTATCTGTTTCTATGGATTCAGATTTCAGTTTGTGCAGAGTTCATTTCAAAATACAGTTAGTGCTTTTCTGAATAAACAGGTTTGAATTAGGTCCCTAACTCAGCCTTTATAAATTCAACTATAGCACATAATAGGATTATTTACCACTTTTTATAAAGTGACAAGTGTCTGCTACACAAGTATTTGGGGAATTATACAGTTTGAATGCCTTCAGTTAAAAGGCAGCCTCCAGCCTCCATATTTTTATAAGATCAAAGCTGGTATTCTCTGCTTAGCTCCCATTCAGAAGATGTCAAATCTCAGCCAGAGTTTTTCTGCTCTCAGACTTTAACAGCCACTGATTATCCGCTATCACAGTTAAACCTGCTGGAAGCTGTTTGGAAAAATTCTTCTGTAGCTTCATTTCTGTGTGCTTTCCTAAAAGCACTGTGTAGGATAGCAAGGTAACCCTCAGCTCAGAATGGAGCCCCAGCCAAGGTTCCCTCAAAATTTCCAATTCTTACTGGCCGTGATGGGGACCCCCACAATAATTAAAGCAGCATGACGCTGCACACATTTCTGCAGGGATTCTCTGCATGCACAAATCAAAGAGGAGAGACAGGTGAAGTGCGACCCTGTTTGTAACTATTATCTGGTTTCTACCCCTTTCTCTCCAAAGACTCCAGAACCACAGTACGGCTGTTAGACTAACAGAGGATGTGGATAAAGGAGGGAGGAGGAAACACATTTTGATCTCCGAAATCCTTGCACAGCCTAGCTGTATTTTTTTTTGTTTTGTTTTTTGGGTTTTTTTTGAACAAGGCTAAGGAGAAGTGGTGGTATTCACTGTCTATAGTACGTAAACTTTGCTCAGACAAGTCTCTTGGACCAGGAGATGGCAACGAGCCCTGAGGCCACTGAAGCTAGATTTCCACAACCACAGGCACTAACACAGTACATATCTTTTAGTAAGGCACACACAAAAATCACAGGAATTTAACGTGCCATAGGAAGAGGAAAGAGATCAAGGTCCCAGAAATGACACTGGATTATTTAGATAACACCTCGAGCTGATCCAGAGAGGCTCATGACTCATTCTACAAAGTATTGCAAAAATTGAACCAATCAGTCAAAACCACCCCCAAAAACAGCCATTCCATTCTCAAAGCAAATTTCCTGCTGAGCCTAAATAAGGCAATGGCAATCAGTCCAAACAAAAGCATGCCAGAAGCACACCAAGCAGGTGCTTGAATATTCGGTGGATTCAGGATGTATATTCACACAAATATTCTGATTGTGGCTCCTCTGTAATTGCAACCAGTCTAGCTGATTCAGGGCTAGGAAATGGGAAAAAAAAGAAAACAACACAAAACAAATCAGCCTCAAGTCATTCACCAACCATGCAACCATGCTATCATGGGGCAAGAAGGAAAAGGGGCAGGAAAAAGTCCTGATGATGCACAGAAGAACTTCATGAAGCCCTGATGCACTGGAGTAATACAATATATATCCACAAAAATAAACAAACAAAAAACAGTCATACAGACTCCTTTCAAAGAAGTTAAACTTTCTCCTTGATAGATCTATGGGGAAGAAGAAAAAAAAAGCTAAAAAGGTTTGATAACCAGGGGCCCACAACATAAATGAAATTTCTTATGTCAGGCATGCTTTCTTATCTAAATTTCTGTAAGATGATCAAAGCACATTTAAAACACTTGCCTTCACCATACTATTCAGAAGGCCATTCTCAACTGGCTCCAAGTCATGCATTTTTTCAATATTTTTTAGGATTCTGTCCAGAATCATAATTGTAATGATTTTAGAAGTTTGTTTTGCTAATAAATATTTTATCATTTTTAAATGCCTTGGAACTTGAAATCTGTCTCAATTCCATTTGCAAAAGCACAGGAAAGAAATAAAATGGACTAGTGCAAGTTAGACAAAATTAATTCCATCTTGGGGCCTTGGTAGCAAAATAAACCAAAGACGGCAGAATCTTCAGATTAAACTGTCATTACAGCTCCCCACAGCTCATATATTATTCTCTCTAAAAAAACCCACAAGTTCCTGAAAATTCCTAATGTATTTGCAAGCAGAACAATATGTATTGATGTCATTTCACGTAGCCATATTAGTACTGAATATAGCATATTGATTTTAATTTCTTGAAAAAAGTAAAGTAAATGGATTTTTGTAATCATGCATCACAGATACGTACTATACACAACTTTAGAAATCAATGAAAAATCAGCTGTAGTCTGATCTATATGCAGTAAAGGTTGTGACAAATATCAAAAAAATGATACTCCTGCCTTCATAGATTGCCTTAGACAGATACATAAAATATCTTTTTTGGTATAAATTGGTACAGCATCAAAATAGGTTAAAATTAATCTATTTTTTATGCTGCTGCTGAAAATAAAAGCCTTCAGCTCCCCTGCCTGCACATTCCCACCACTGGCAACAGCGAAGTTACTTTGGGATTGGAAAACTGAACTGGCTGATAAACAGCTCAGAAGGAAGGAAAAAACCCAAACCCAAACAGTAACAGAGCAATTAATTTTTGGTGAAACAAGCCCCCTGATCCAGCTGAGCATCCAGGTGCTACTTCCAGCACAGACAACTCTTTCAGTTACTGTGTGAATCTAGGCTGGTATCAACAGGCAAGGAAAAGCAGGTTTACAATGCTGGGTGGAAAGAAAATGTTTATCCATGTAAGCCAGAGTAATTATTACACTGTTTGGAATGCAATCTCTACCTGTTTATCTAGCACAAGACTATGCAAGGTTTGATGAAATTTGTATCAGGACAGAAAAAAAAAAAAAAAAAGCTGTATTAATGTCAGGCATTAGCAACAGTGTACTCATCTGCCCTCAAACCACTACTTAGCACTTCATTTGCAAAACTGATGCTGCTTTGCACCAAGAAGAGAGACTCAGACATATCATATAGCCGCACTAAGGACAAGATACTAACATTCTGGGGCTGGCTTTCCCACCCTCCCCTACAAGCTTTTCTTCATTTTGTCATTAAAACCTCTCTTATTTTTAAGTGACATAAGTTTTATACGCTTGCAGCCATTTAACTTATAGAGGTTGTTCTGGCCATATTCATTGCAGAAATACAATGCTACCTAGCTCACTTTGAAGGTAATTCTAGGCATGATTGCAGTCACAGCATCCACACACAAATTTCAAGCATTTTACAACACTGTGGCCACAGAAGCTTTTATGAACAGTTTGCCTGTACCTATGACTGGTAAACATTTCTTTAGTTGTGCTTATTTTTCATCTACCATAGAGTAATTCTTCTCAACTGCTTATCTAACAGGGATAATATTTCTCTTCTTGGAAGCAGCTGATTCCAGTTACTGTCAAGGTCAAAGCTGCAAAACTAAAGGGATACTGGAGCAATATGACCATTTCTCTCCCACACAAACTGATTATCCTTCATTTACCATCAGGTTCCTGTGAAATCAGCCCATGAGGACACTGAGATCTTTCTGCCGTAGTTCAATTCCACTGAACACAAGTATCAAAGTCACTATCTTGGTAATAAAAAACAATCTATTCTGGCCCTTGGAATCCTAGAAGCTGTATTTACATTCCTATTTTGCAGCATTTCAGCTTTCTTATTTCATTAAAATATCATATAAGAGAATTAAAAAATCCACCTTATTTCCTCTATGAAATTATGTCCATTAATCCAAGCTCTTGCAACATGGCCTGTAAGTTTTCAGCCTAGAGACCTCTTTCTTGCTAAGAGCATGGTAGCAGGGAACACACACCGGTCAGTATTGAATAATGTTAACTGTACCTAGTAGTGTAAAAATGGTCAAGAAATGGTCAATGTCTCTGTTCAGATCAGAATTAAGGAAAACAATAAAAATTCTGAGGAGAGTCAGATTTTCAATACCCACAACTGTTAAATAGTCCCAGTGTAAAGAAAAGGTGCAGTGTTAATGGTGACTGTCACATTTCCCCAGTCTCCCTGTATGTAAATATTGGCAAATTTCTGAAATTAACTGTACAAGGAACTGTTTGTGGGCCCTTTGCTCTTCTTTCCTGCTCTTTTATTATTATTACTTTTTTTTTTTGAAGGAAGCAAAATATGCCCATATCAACTTCTGTTACAATTCCAGATGAGTCAGTGAAATCACACCAGGGATTAATTTGCCTAAGTGTGTCTGACCATGTTTTGAACAGAGTTTTATGGACTGCTCAGATACTTTTGCAGTTTTGGGGGCCTAAAAGCATACGATTTTAGGTGTCATGACCACAGGATGCTGCAACTGGTTAAAACCGAGGCAAAGCTAATTAAGTTTGGGATAGGACATTAAATTTAATCTTCAATTACAGAACTCTCTTGGCTACAGAAATCAGAGCTCATTCACCAAGGAAAACACAAGGCGTTCCATTTTGCAAAAGCTTTTCTGCAGAGGTATTAGATAACGGGTTGGCATCAATTCCCCTAAGATAAACAATTACAAATATTTCAGAACTTTAAATAATTAAACAGACATGAAACAAGCAGCAATTCAAGTATGCCAACTGTGAAACACAAGGGACAGATGGAGAACAGAGATTTCAGGTGGAGATTTGTCTATGGAAGTATTAGAAATACCTGCAATTCATAAACGTGAAACCAAAATCATGAAGGGAAGGACAGAAAATACTAAAGAGGGAATATTATATGCACAAGTGGGGTTTTTTTATTGTTTTATTTTGGTGGGTTTTTTTTTTGTTTGTTTGTTTGTTTTTTGTTTTTACAATGTGAAATACATATTTTAACTTGCAAAGTGAATTGACATGCAAGAAGCACCATTCCTATAAAAACCACCCAGGTGAATTATGTTAGTAGTTCTAGCATATAGCACAGTGACAAAATGAACAGTGATTCCCACAAGTGTTGGCATACAGAAGAATGCCTAGCCTCAGGGCTGATGTGTTAGGCCCTTTCAGTGCTAAGTGACAGTAATGTGTAAGAGTCACATTCTCATATCCATTAGGATAAAAATGCCAGAAATAAATCAACTGATTTGAAAACCTTTTTTATAATAGGAAAACAGCACAGTTGGGTCCTGGAAATGGAGTTTGAAGTCGCACATACGAAGCTGAAAAGTGACAAATAAGCCAGCAAAATAATTTCTAAAAGGTAGAAAGAGGAAAATCCACTGCCTAGAAAATTAGATGGTGGCCTGTATGTTTTGCAATGCTTTCCATTATGCAATGTTAATAAAGTTCATTTTGCATTCTCACAACAGTCTTTTTCATTACATATCCTTTCAAAGATAAGAGAGACTTGTGCATGAACTGTTCTTGTTAAAGCATTTAACGTGCCAATTAAAACAGTATGAATAAAAGAACATTTTGTAACTCAAAGTGACTGAAATCCCAAATGACTGTGTGACTTTAAATTCCGATTCTCTGGTTCTTGCTTCTCTTTTTTTCTTTACTTTTTTCTTTTTTTCCCCCTAAACCATTCTTCCTTCTTTTCTTCAATCCTTTCCTGCTCTAAATTTAATTTAAAACCAGTCTGCCAACTTTCTATATCGTATCAATTGTCAATAAGGTTTTTCTTACTTTAAATCAGTGTGTCAGATGAAACCTTCAAGAAAAAAATGTCTATTGGCATTTAGAAGAGCACTAAATATCTATGGCCATGTGATAAGCGTGCAGTATTGTAGAGGTACCGGAGACTATTTTGGTGGTCCTCATATAATTATCATCCTTAAAACAATAAATTCTCAGTTGCTGACACTACACTATTCAGCACTTGCAGTCCCATAATCCAGCGGATTGTAGATGAATTGTAATACAAAAGGGTATAGAATTCAATCATGAGATGAATGAATTAGGAGCTTTCACCATAGAGTGTGTGTGGAATAAACTCAGCAAGCATGTACTGGGGCAAAAAGTATTCTCTTCTTCTTTGGGAAGAAAGGCCTAATAAAGGTTTATCTGAAGCAGTAAAGATGATCTACCTAGATGCTCAAGTCTTCCAGAACATTTTATGATAGAAGACACCTGTAAAGACTGAAGGGAGAACATTACCACAATTCCCTTCTGAGGATATTAGCAAGATAAGTAAAATAATAAAATAACACCAGAACCAACTATGCTACTACAATTAAAAATATACTTCAATCCTTCGAGCAGGAATTAATTCCAATATTTTTCCCCAATATATTAAAAACAGGAAGCCAGACTTTGCAATTAATCTATTTCCATAGTTCAGCATAACATGCTACATCTACCTGTCATCTCTGCCATCTCTTTTTTCCTCCTCTTTACTGTGGAAACTATTTTTTCTTCTCTTTTCTGACTAGTGCTACCATCCTATCACACTTCCCTTACTCTCACCCATAACTGCATCCTTCCACCTGCCTTTATAGTTCTAAGCTTCCTATAATGTCTCTAATTCTTGAATCGAATGCAACACCTCTCAACATCTCCAACTACAGAAAGCGCTCTCATTCATCATATTTCCCATTCTTTCTCCTTCTCCGATTACCAAATTGCACCTCAGTGTCAGGTATGTGTAGTGAGGCCTGAGCCTCTCTTCAAATTGCCAGCTTTACCAGGATCACAAGCCACTCCGGTAAAGACCATGATTCATTTTTGACATTTAGAATAGGTGCTGAGGAAGAAACCATGGCAATTACATTCCCGATGCTCCAATTCAAGGCTAATTTAAGAAATGAAAATGGGGGAAACCATACCTGTTTTTAAATCGCAAATTAATTCTTACCTTAATAGTTTGCAAAATGGCCTTCTTGGAACCCATAGCCTGGCTTCACACCAAACCATACAATAATGAATACCAGAGGGTTTGAGTAACAAAGTAAACTGAGAAAGGCAAAAAGTCCTTTGTACAAATATTAACGGAACTGAAATGTAACAAGTATACAGACACCAAAGAAAACCTACAAACAGAATAAGAAATGACTTGCTAACCTTTACTCTGAGTCTTATTTTTGTTGCTGCCTTTTTGAAAGGAGTCCATACTACAGCTTCATTCTGTGCTCTGTTTGTGTGGGAAGAGAGAGACAAGTTCCTGTCATCAACAAGAAATGCCACTGCAATACCAGAACAAGAATAGCTGAGTAGTCATCGTGCTACAGGATACAGATCCATATATCTAGACAGACCATTACTGAAAACAATGAATCAACCTTCAAAATACAAGAAAGTATTTAGGATGCCAGGACTCAACGCTGATCATTTAAACTATCTTTGCTAACAAAATTGTGAGCAATGCAAATATGGAGCTTGTCCTGCCAATGGCTTGCATGAGTCACGATTCCTCTCATCTGGGGGTAGGTACCTTCTACATACAATAAAAACAAGTGTGACACCAGTCACGCAGCATGACTGTAAATCTAGTGGAAACTATTAGTCCATAAGAATGGTGAATTATTTAACACTGGAAAGCTGAATTTTATCATCTCTTGGTTTCATTTATTGCTTCTCAGTAAAGAGAAGTTGGCTGTCATTTAAGGCTCTTCAAAGGAGCAAGAATAAATGCTGAAATGCTATTGCCTTCTGCCTGTTGCTAGGATTAACAGCAAAAGGCAGCAGCCATCAACTGTCCAATAATTCAGGAAGAATTGCTGAAGGGTCAGTAAAGTACTAGGAATTTCAATTAAGGGCTAAAGAAAATTGTCTCCTATACCCAAACTCCTCCAAAACTAAACTCACTACTGCACTCAGAATTTTCACTGTGTGAAGATGGAAGTCAGTAAACCACGTGTCAAATATCATGCACATCACTAGCATTAGCATATTATGGAAAGCATATTCCGGAAAGCACTCAAGCACCCAGTGATACTGTTGTGATGAGTATAGCATAAAAAATAACATGCAATATAATTTACTTTTAAATAAATGCTAAGCAAGTAAAAGCTTGCATGAAGGAGACTTTCTTGTGGATTTTCTTTCTTTCCCCAGAAAGAAGCAATAATGATTAAAGAAGCAAAAATGATAAAAACAAAGGAGATTAAAATGAACTAGCATTTTCTAGCAGGGAGAGCTGCCTTTTTTCTGAATCTCCTATGGTTACATAGGTCACTGTTCAGTAAAGAGCAACTTCTGATGGAAGTGCTAAGCACCTCTAAGTTCCTTTAAGAGATTGATGCACTACTCTCCATGCTTTCTGTCCATACCAGAATAATGAGGCAGGGACTGCGGGAAATTAATTCCATATTCACCAATAATGGTTGACAGAATATGGGTACCAAGAAAACATTTACTAGCATGAATGTAGGCTTAGATAGGTTAGCTTGGGACAGCAAATATCAGTATGAGGTAGCATTATATGCGAAAGGCCTATTTTTTGTTGGGTTTCTTTGGTAGCATCATTAGACTTCTCTGAAGAAAGACTCTGCCTACAAGCAATGACCATGCATGCTTTGCAACTACTTGAATTCATAGTATGTAGTTAAGTAAATTCACCGAATATTTATAGAGATGTAAATGAGCAAAAAAAACCAAACAACAACAACAAAACATTAGAGAGAACATTATAATGTTAGCAAAGTCACATCAGTGTAAATGGTTTCCAAGCCTGATAAAAAGATAACATCTAAATTAAGCAACTTTATTGGTGAATCTGAAAAGAGTGCATGCAAAAACTGATACTATGGCCTCAAAAGATCTTAAATGATACCTTAGTGAAGTTGCAGCAAGACACCTTGTCTCTTCAGATAACTGTGAAAGTAAATTTCATAAAAGATCTGAAGATAGCATTTCTAATGATAACTAAATCTACAAGTAACTGCTAATGCATAGAATTAGATTCACACAGGAAAAAAGGAAAAGAAAAAGAAACAATAACAAAAAGCCCATCAAGACAAAACATCAAGACATACAACAGAAGCTAGCTATAAAGCTGTTTTGTAGGGATTCAAAGATCAACTGTAAATAAGAGATATTGAGTTTTCTAGAAGATCTCAGTAGGTGAGGGTTTGAAAACTTAATGAGGAAGGAATTAACTGATGAAAAAAAAATTAAAAGATTATTAGCAAACAAATAATTAGCCATCAAGCTAGATTCCCCCAGCAGATTTTCTTTCTAAAAGCAGGTCAAACTAAAAACATGCAGAACTCTGCAACAGTTCAAGAGATGAAAGATTTCTCCTCAGCTGAAAAGCCTTACACAAAAAAGCATTTCATCCAATGGATTGCACTGTGTGTGTGCTGTTATTAGGCAAACTCATCAGTCAAAGAAAATCAAACTATCACATCCCAGTGGGAGCACTGGGGGCAGGGACAGCTCAGAATCCAGACAGGAATAAAGCAAAAGGTCCCAGTGAAGTTCCCTTGACCCCGGCCCAGCCATCTTCTCCTGGGCAGAAGAAAGAAAAGGGTCAGAAAGGAGAGAGGCCTCAGGAAAGGGCAGGCACACAACAGCAGCTGCTCCTCACAAACAACTCATAAGATTAACATCCACTCAGAGACCTGCACTACTTTGGGACTGAACCTGAGGCCAGCCAGGAACAGGGGACAAAACATTAAATCTCGTGCTTGCTTGAAGCTTTAGCCTAGTGCTAGAATAACAGTAAATTGGTCATAATTACCTGTAGACAAGTAATAATTGTATCTGGCCAAGTCCAAGGGACGTACATCTTTCTAAAACTAAGGAACATAAAATAGCAAAAAGGTAAATATTTTTCCCTGATTATGGTAACTTTCATATGGCTTTCATAAATAGCTCTTTGTTGTGAAAGGAAAGTGGAGTATAAACATGAGTCAAATATAGTCACAGTTGTCATTGCTTCTTTGTTTAAGTCATCTTCCCCAGTCTTACAATTACACTCTTCTGAGTTTTCCAAATAAACACTTTTATTTGCTTTTACCCATCACTGGCTTTGTGAGTTTTGCTTTACAAAGTAAAAGGCAATGACTGATCATAATCCTCTTATAGATGAGGTCATCCTATGATCAGGCTTCTGAAAGAGGAAGAGGCTGGTACATTCCTTCTAGAAAACCATTGGTACCGCTGCACCAACTCAACTAGCTGCAGAGAAAGAGCTTGTTCTCCCAAGAGCTGCACTGGCTGCTGAAAGCCAGGGAAGAACCGAAGGCAGATGCAAAGCTACCTGGACTGGAGCTCAGGGGGTACTGACCAACAGTTCAATGCACTATTGACCGGTGGTTGTAAGCAGCATTCCTCAAAAGCCAGTATGGGGCTGCCACTGCCTAAGGCCTTCAACAACCTGGACAACAGACAGGGTGTGCCTTCAGGTGACAGCAATCTGGAGGCGGTTTTTTACATGCTGGAAGGCTATGGTCCTTCAAAAGGACCCCAGACACGGGTCCCTCCCTGTCAATCAGAAGGAAGCCTCCTGAGTTGCTGCGCAGAGGGCAGCAACATATTTGATAAAATTCTTTGCAGATAGGTCCCATGACTAGAGGTTTTCACTGGCCCCTGCTGGTATAATTTCTTTCCCACACACCCTGAACCTGTGGGACATTAATCCTCTGGATACCTGTAATGTTAGTAAAAAAACAAACAAACAAAAAAAAAACAACAATTCTTCAGCCACAGAAGGTAAAGAAGCTAGCGATATAGTTGCCAGGGACAAAATCCTAAACTATTTCACAGCAGAGATAAAGTCTCAGGTTGAAGGAAGAGAAGAAAACCGTATCACAGACAGCATTAATCCAGTAGGACGTTCCTCTGGAACAGGTTGAGCACTAGAAATTCCAGTGACTTGGGCATAATTTCAGAAAGTAGAGGAGATAAGCGCAATGACTGGGCAGGTCCTTAATTCTGACTTCTTGCTGGCAGCCAAAAAGGATTCAAAAGACAGTGCTTCTCAAATCCAAGAAATCACAGGAACACATGAAGGATTACAACATTTACACTGCCAAGGCCAGTGGATGAAACAAGTCCCCCATTCATTTCAATGGTATAGCATTTTAAAGGACAGATAACGTTTCTCCCTGCACAGCTTCAACTGCCAATAGCTAGTTTTACACAGGTTCCCTCAATCCCTCTAATCCCAGTTATCATTCTATTCTCTTTGAGAAAATCAGCTTGGCTACAATTAGTCTGTTCACAAAGAACTTAGCAAAATATCAGACTCTCTGACAATAATAAACAGTATCTCTCATTTCACTGAGGCCACCATATCCTTATAATCCATTAACACCAAGGTAATAACTGCCAAATTACATTTTTTTCCAGCGGGCAACGTCCAAGAAGAAAGCCAGACAATGAAAGGGGTAGTTTCACAACAAAACCCATGACTGAACTTTGTAATTTACCAGAATCAAATTGCTGAAAGCTCCAGTTCACTGTTTCAATCATGAGCTGGTTAAACAATTAAACCAGATTCAAGCAGCAACACACACCAGCCCTGGCCACACTTCTCTGCACCCATCAAGCCAGAGACATCTCAAACCTGATAAAGCCTAACTATAACAAGCAAGCTCTCAACATTACAGTTATGTCCTAGGTTTAACATAAACAATAAAAGATACAGTGCAGCTGATCCAAGAGACTTCTAGAAACCACTCTGGTTAGCAGAAACATTACAACACTTTGGTTTAGCCAAAGGTGGAAGCATTGCTGGTATTTAATTCATCAAAACAGTTTTCAAATACAATAGTTGAATGGCTGGGTTAAGTGTGTCATCAATGCTCTCAACCTGACAAAAGGAACCAGGTGAAGCCTTGAACTGAAGTTGTTTATCGTTAGGAGTGAAAAAATCTAGATGCTATGGGAGACAAACTGTAATAACATCAGAGGGACTAAGAAGTTCAGATGGTAAAAATCTTTGCAGGTGTCTTTTGGATATATTCCAGAACAACAAATTCAGCAAGGAAACGAAAGTTAATCCATAAATTTACCTAGTAATCTATGCAGTGGGTACATTAGAAACTAAGAGGTATCACTGGAGAGTGAAAAACAATATTACTGAGAAGACATATGTGAAAAACATTAAAGTCATCTCATGCCAAACTCAGCATACAATGCAATTCTGCATTCATTTAAGGTATATGTACACCAGGCCACAGTTCCTGTGTGAGGCCCAGGAAATGATGAAGACACAAATAATCTGGATTTTATCATGTGTACTGACAGGCTGCCTTCACTGTGACTCCAGGAATTCGATCAATTCTATCCAATATCTCAAATCCTATGCAAATTAAAGAGAAAGTTCAAACACCTTTAGAAGGGTTGAAAGGTAAAAGCTACTCTTCCAAATTTCTCTGGATGCTCTTCACAGTGTTTTCTTAGACTTGGTGCTTTGGTACGGAGCAGAAACAGGATCAAGGAAAAACATGTTCAGTAAGGGCCAGCAAGGGAAGCTTCCAGCTTCAAAAGAGAAACCTGGACTTTGTGCAAATCCCACAGCCTCTCAGTAAGCATACGCTGTGTCTTTGTTTTGGGGTTCTGTGGTAAGATTATGAATGCTGCAAACACTAACAAACCAAACTGGAGTACAAATTATTTCCTGACTTGTCTTTAAGCTTAGGACTTCCGTTGGAAAGCAAAGCTTCACCTGAAAACAGATCACAGGGGCAATGGAGATGCATTCTAGTCATTTCAAAGAAAGCTGCTCTCTTGAATGGATCTTATGATAACTTTATAGGAAGTTACATCAATATTTTTTTTATATATATACTGCTGGGAAAGGAAAGAGTGATGTTTTATTTATTTCTCTAACGGGAAACTCTGCCTGGTCTGTATTTTACTTCAATTTCAAATCATCATCACAAAGTAGACTGCTGCATCTCCATATGAATCAACAGCAGAGCCAGTCATCGCTGGAAGAAGCTGAAGCCTGAGAAATAGCATCGAAAATGAATAAAGGATCCAGCCTTCTCAGCGCACATTAGGAAAATACATAGAAGCTGTCCGGCAATGTTCTTAACATAAAGACATGACCAAAATAACATAAATGCCTTCCTTAAGGTAATTGGCTCACTCTATGAGAAGCAAATGCAAAAAATAAAATAAAATAAAGAAGGCACAGATGACAATTTACAGGAAGAAGTTTTGTTCCCAGAATTCAGATAAGCAACGTGATAGTCATGCCTACAAAAGGACACAGTGATTTACAGTTTGAAACAAGTCCCTAAGACATATTGAAGTTGCTTTTTTTTTTTTTTTTTTCAAAATCCTGTTTAAAATCCCTGCCACTAGAATATTCTCACACTGTTGCAGAAATGTGTGAAAGCAGAGATTGTTAAAAATCACACTGAGCAAGTACATGCAATCAGCACTGAAGACTTCATTCTTGGGGTAGTTCTCAAGCACGTTACAAGCCAGCACTCTCCTGCATGCCACTATCCTACAAAAAATTCTTGTTGCTATGATGATCAGTGGAAGACTCTATACTTCTACCAGTCTGAGAGCAGACTCTTCTTACATATCCCTGTTATTCTAAAAAAGCTGTCAATTTCCCACATATCATTTAATATCTGAAGCAATTTGATTGCTGTAGACAGAAAGGCCGAGCCCTCCTCTTGAAGTACTCAGTGGTTTTCACAACAAAGGGAGAAAATTCACATGGTCACTTTTTTCTATTTCCTTTCCCCATAGCAAACCCTTACTAACTGATAGTAGAAAAGAGATGATCGCTCTTTATGGAGAGGGGAGTGGCCTTGGACACTGGCAGGGCACAGAGGACACAGTAGCTCAGCTCCACTAAACAGGATGGAAAATAATACCACGTGATCTTTTCCTTAGTCTCTTTCATAACACACTGCTTTTTGGTGGGGAGTAAGGGAGAGAGAGAAAAGGAGTGAAAATTTGTTCTTCAGGAGCAAAACACAGGACCAATCACGTCAAGTACGTTCACAAGCATGCCACATACTCAATTCTACCCAAATAATCTAAACAAGTTGCACAAATGTAATATTTTAACTAACAGTGACAATACGGCAATCAGAATTTAACAATTAAAATGACTATCTATATGCTTCCCTGGTATATGTCAAGACAGAGAATAGACTTAATTTCAGATAGCACACAAAAAGATCACCAGGTAGTGACATCCACAAACAGTTGTATGAAACTAGGTGAACACCACAATTCCTTTGCTTGGTGCAGCACCCATTGTAAACAAACCCTTCCCAAGAAGGCCAATGGCATCCTGACTCGTATCAGGAATGGTGTGGTGAACAGGACTAAGGAAGTAATCCTGCCCCTGTACTCGGCACTGGTGAAGCCTCACCTCGAGTACCGTGTTCAGTTTTGGGCACCTTAGTACAGAAGGGACACTGAGGTCCTGGAGCACGTCCAAAGAAGGGCAACGAGGCTTGTGAAGGGCTTGGAGAATATGCCCCATGCGGAGCAACTGAAGGAACTGGGACTGTTTAGTCTGGGGAAGAGGAGGCTGAGGGGAGACCTTATTGCTCTCTTCCAATACCTGAAAGGTGCTTACAGCAAGAGTGGGATTGGTTTCTTCTCACTGGTGACAGGATGAGGGGAAATGGCCTTAAAGTTGTGCCAGGGTAAGTTTAGGTTGGATATGAGGAAAAACTTATTTACAGAAAAGGTTGTTAAGAAGCAAAACAGGCTCCCCAGGGAGGTGGTTGAGTCACAATCCCTGGATGTGTTTAAGAACTATTTGGATATGGTTCTCAGGGACATGATTTAGTGAAGGGTTGTTAGAGTTAGGGTACTATGGTTAGGTTGCAATTAGACTTGATGATCTTTAAGGTGTTTTCCAACCTGAGCAACTCTGTGATTCTATGATCTGATTTTTCCGAAATTGTCTGTTTTTGAATTATAAAAATGGAAATGACTGACACAGCAAGTACGTGCTTTGGCATAATTTACCCTCAGGTTCCTCAATAAAGACTTGGGTTGAGGGCCATGAATGTAGACAGAATCAATGCCCATGGGTGAATAGTAAAAATACCATTTGAATAAAATGTTTTCCATGCTAATCTACTTAGTTCAGGTATTTGTAAGGAATGACCAGTCTGCTAAACTTAAGAACACCAAACATCTCCCCACTAAAAGCAATTTCTGAAATTGCACTACTCTTTCACAGAACTATGTGACAACTGGTTAGCAGTCTGACACATTCCACTGTACCCGTGCCATTAAAATTGAGCAGTTTTTTTTCTTACGCTGAGCTCATGCCATGCATTTGTTCACCTCCATTTAACGTCATAAGTAATTTAGATAAACTACTCAGTGCTGGCTGTAAATTGAATGTATACCTACTTCTCAACTACTTGTGTTACATTTGCCTTGTATCTTTCAATATTGCAGGAGAATAATCTGCTAATACACTGCTGACTGACTGCATGTGAAAAAAGACAAAGAAAAATCCACAAGTATCATCTATCATCTAGGTATGATTTCTCCCTGCATAAAGCTAACAGAATCAAAAGCTGCTATTGACACTGAGCCAGCTGAAAATGTGAACTGCAGCAAAGGACATAAATGCAGATAAATGTTCTTTTACTGTGCTCGAAAGAGCTCCATATGATCTTGCACCTAAATCCTTTCATTGATTACATTGTCTAGTAGAAGCCAGCATTTCAGCAGAAGCTAAATCTTTCTTTTTGCAAGTCAGGCTAGCTCTCCCGTTCCCCAGCCCCAACACCTTGCAAAGAGAGTGCTTATTCCATTGCCAGTATGGAACCTACATCCAAACACACACTCTGCACTAAATCGACAGTGGCTACAACTTGTATCTATGCTTGCACATGTGGTTACTCAAACACTTCACTTTTAAAAGCAGTACAATGATTGCTTGATTACTCTATCTCCTTCTAGAGCTAGATTCACTGCTATTTTAAGGTTTAGCTGTACAGTCACATCTCCTGATAGAGTGAAATTATCATTTAGTCTTCTTTTACTCATACTTTGTATAGGTAAGCAAAGTATTTGCTAGGCTTCATTTTCTTTAAAATTATTGAGGTTTCTCTGGCACAATAGGTAAGATACACCTTCTAAGAGAGCAACAGTACCATTGGGAGGATTTACACTTACTTGTGATTAGAAAAATATTCCTCTACCCTCACGCTCATTTTTAAGTGGAGACAAGTGCAACCATGTCCACATGCACATCCAAATGCAGAGACTTCCTCTGCATTGCTCTTTGTTGTGGAAAGAACTGATGAAAGCTTTTAGAAGCAGAAATTGTTATTAGAGCTCTCAGCTGTAGACACTGTAATGTTCATGGCTATAAAACAAACTTTCCTGAAGTCAATGCCACTATTTCATTTATTTCTGTGGCATGGAACTGACTTCCCATGTCTGCACCAGAGCAGCAACATATCTGCTGAGTACTGCTGAAGGAATATGGCAGAGATGTAGATGTGCAGTGCCCTTTCTTAACAGTCATTTGAAATGATTATGAAAAGACAGCATTACAAATCAGCTGCCTCTACTACAAACAAGGATTTATTCAATGTGCAGTTTCTGCAAAGTAGCATGCACTTCAATAGGTAGACAACTGTTCCAAAACAAAAGGACTGCAGAATTAGGGAGAGGAAGTGCCTATCCTCTGGAATCTGTCTTGTTAGTCTGGAAAAAAAAGTAATTTTATTATTCATTTAGAAGTATTAAAAGCAATTAAATTTCGTTCACTTTGGTGCTTGCTAGGGTCAGTTCTTCCCTACTGCAGACAGCAGCACTTCAACCTGCAACATTCAAGGTCATACAGTACTCAACCTACAAACACTGGCACAAAGAAGATAGTAGATGTTGTCAACAATAGTGAAATCTATATGAAACAATGCATCTTTTTATTTATTATGTCATATTAATTAGCAATTTCAAATTCAAATGATTTTTCAGTCTGTCACGATGCAAAACAAAGCTTATAAACTAATTTCTCAGGGAAAAATTACTCTCATCAGTGAGTTGCTTAGACATCTGATACAAACTAAAGTAAGTACTGCTGTACAATAAAGAGAATACAAGACATACAAATGAAAAAAAATCTGCTTTGAATAGGGAACGTGTACTTTTACCGTACAGCATTCTGGAATCTGGACAGAACACAGCATCCGCCACAGCTGAATTCCAGCTGGTTGCTTCATAGTCACTTTCTTGAGTAGCCACAGTTTTAATGTAAATTTATGTACATTTTCATGTAAATATTTTAATGTACATTCAGTACTTCCTTGTCCTGTACTTCAGGTGCACATAGAGATAAAAGTAAATCTATCTCAACCCTTCTTCAGACTTTTTGGCACTGTGACATCAGGGACAGTATGAATTCAGATCAACGATAAGCAATTGCTCTTGAAGTGCTGCAAAACAATCTCAATAATTACTGCTCACAGAAGCTAGCAAATTTATCCTATCTCTTTTGAGTGCCCTTGTTAAACTTCAACTTCTGTTTTCACTTGAAATTGTTTTCATTACATACATCTATTTATTTTTAAATTTATTAAGTCAAATTGTGTATTTAAAAATAAGTAAACATCTATCAAGAAATGGCTGCATCTTGAAACTAGAAAAACAGCAGACAGTTAATCCCTGGCTCAGTATCCCATTGCTCTCCAGAACAACAGCAAAAAAAAAGATTATTTCTATTTTGACTTTCATGCTCCATAAATTAAATCATCAGTTTGCTCCACAGGATCAGAGGTCACTAGATATTGGGAGATTTTTGCATGTAAAGCGTGTATGATTCCTAAGCTATTTCAAAAGACTTCCTTGCCCAGGAAGTTTGAGATGAAAATTATTATTATTATTTTTAACAAAGATGGAAATTTAACTTTAATGTATTGGAGATGCCAAATGCATGAAAAGTGCTTTCCACTTTTAACTGGACAAGACACAATCCCTTCCAGTCTCCAACAAGGGAGGTTACACGTTTTGTGTCCCACAACTCACTAAGGGCTGGTAGTTTGAGGAGATAATTCCTTCAGCACATCCCAAAGCACAGAAAGAAAAAAGGCAGCAAAAGAGTGACTACATGGAAAACAATGAATATTGCAAGAGCAATTTCAAATTCATATGATCAGGTTTGTGTTCTTAAAAAATTACAGCTGGCAACTTGCCTGCTTTTCTTGGTTTTATCCCCATCCTCTCTGGCTGCCTTAAAGCTTTGGCTCTCTTCCTACCTGCTCTACAAACTAATCCTAAATGCCAATGATTTTGATGCCCAAACTGCAGTTACCAAGGATTGGATATAAATTCAGATTCAAAATCCAACTCAGAATAGTAAAAAAATCTTACAGAAAACTCAGAAATAACTCTGGGTATTTCAATCTCCTTCCTAAGACTACTCTTCCCATCTTTGCGTGCATTCATAAACGCTTACCTCTAGTCCCCAGTTAATACTATATTAGGCAGAAGGCCCACACAATCCAGGTTGCTCACTGAAGAGCATCAGTCAGCATTTTCCATACAACCTTTGGACAGTTAATTTAAACAATGAGATAACCAGAGACAGAAAGGTCCTGACTGTAAGAATACTCAGAAATACCACAGTCAGGAGAAGAACAGGCCAAGATTTAGCTTACTGCTATTTCATTAGCGAAGTCCCCACCTAGATTTGTGTTGTAAGAAAGACACATGCATGGTCTTTAAGAAGCTGACTACAAACACTGTCTTTTTCCAAATTACCAGACACAAGGTCACTGTGAGGGACTGAGAAAGAAGAACAGAATGCTTCCTTTTAAGCAAGAAAAACACCACGCAGGAAACCAGTTAACCACTAAGGATTTTCCTGTAGTGGTATTTTTGTTACATGCACATTTTCTTCAGTAAGTCTTTTCTAGACAGGCGATACCGTATACGAGCAACGTGAAGGCTTTGTTTGCTCAATACTGGGTCAAATAAACATGCCTGTATCTGTAAGCAGTTTTAATTGAAAATGTCACGTAATTAAAATGTTTGCACGGTGGCACGAAGGTGCCAGGTTGACTACAGAGTCTCAAGGATACTACAGTTTATTCTGCCTTACTAATTAACCATGACAGGTAGATTAAGAAATGATTGTCATATCAGAATATGGTACGCTCTACTAATAATTTAGCTATCCAAAGCTACATTTGAAGTTATTAGACAAATAGTTTAGCAAGTGCTATGCTTACAGACTCAAAAAAGAAAAACCTGTTTCCCCCAGACAGACTAGATTACTTTCAAAACATCAAACAATTAGAAAAATTAAGACAGAGAAGATCAAATGGATCAAATAAATCGAGTATTTAGTAGAAGACAAAAGAATAGTTTCTGTTATTTGTCATTTTGAGTTTGGGCTGGACAGTTCAGCTACTTGGTTTGGTATATTACTTTTCCATCAAATAAATCTTAGAGGATTTTTCCTGTCATTAAATTTCCAACGCCCATTTCTCAACCTTTTCCTCTCTATGACTACAATTTCTCATAGAAGAGCTCAGTAGTGAGATCCATAATAGCAGAACAAAGCTTTACAAACTCATTCTTTCTCACTGCAATTTAGGACTTTGCATTTTGGGATAAATGAAGGTAGTCATTTGAAGACTACTTTCTAGAAATACCTTAAATTTGTGCATGTAGTATCTGCCCTGATTTTAACCCCATCAATTACGAAACCTTAAATGAGGAATGTCATTTACAGTCATATGTTTTAAGTTGAAAAAACATCACTGTTCCCCAACTGTAGCTTCACCTTGTTGTTAATAGCTATTACAAACAGAATTCGGTACAAACCCAGGCCCCAGAACTGCACTAAACCAATACCTAGACACAGGTAGGTTTAACGTTCAATTTCGATAAAGGTTTACAAAGTATGGACACAGTAAAAGCCAATTGAAACTTCCAAACTCAACTTTGCACTTCTTAAAAACGTAGTGAAAAGATCCCCCTGCCACTCCCTGAGATGTCTGCCACTTTGTTGTCACAACACTGATGCTCTGCAGAATCAGACAGTTCTGAGAGTACAGTTAGTGATATTAAATCAAGCCCACACTTTTTCCCAGAAATCTCTCAGCTTAAGCAGCAAGATTGAGAACTTCAGAAAACAGGCAGGAAACAAATTGCTCTCCATGAATATTCCCATAAAAGTTTTGACAGCATGCTTGAGATAAATGGGAAAAAAAATCTCTTATCTGATTCAGGTCACGTTGGAAGGTTAACAATTTTGTATGGGAATCCTGAATGGCCTCTCCCCGTTCTGTGAGCAGAGGGATTATTTCTTTCATGCTGTACATACGGTGCCTTTGCAGAATGCTTCATTCAATTGAAAAACTAGTTCTGGAAACAATGTCTTGTATAGCACTGTCCCCTGCCACACTGCTTTAGAAGTAGAGAGGGAGAGCTGAAACAGATAGGAATGGCTTCCTAGTACACTTACTTTTGATTAAAGACAATATTATTCCATTCTATATGGTAGGTAGAAAATCCTGCTTTATTAACAGTCTATGACACCCTAATGAACTCTGGCAGAACACAGAAGGAAAAGCAGATCCCTACTGAGTTGTCTGGAGGAGCCAGAGGGATCCAAAGAAAAACACAGGCAAGACGTTAACAGGAGAGCTCAGGCAAAAACCTGACTACAAAGAAAAATGAAAAGCTTATTCTAAGGGGGAGAAGTATTCTATTATTAATAATAATAGGACAGTTTTTAATGTAGGCTTATCAAGCATGCTTTTTCTGCACTGTTTTGAGTCAGCTACCTTTGTCTATTAACATAAACGCAGTGTCACCAGTTAGTTTTGCCTAAGTAGCCCCCATCGGCTTGTTTAAACTGGAGCATTCCTTTTTAAAGACTCATTTCTTTTTTAGTTACTTTGCATGCAGTGCGAAACAGTGTACACTCTGCTAAAACAGAGCTGCACAGGAGGAGGCCAACTGCATAATAATTCTTCAAGAGGCTCACAATGGCTGGAATTAAATTATGCTTTCATTTTTCTTATGTGTTTTAATCTGATTTGCCTTAATTGCATGTTTGCAACATGTTAATTACCAGGGCTTGAGTTGGTATCTAGTAGAAGAGTGATTTGACTATGAAAGTGAAATCCTCTAAATAACACAAATGTTTGGCAACAAATAGGATTTGCAAATAAGCAAACTTTTGTACATTACCCATAGACCTAGAATGTCTAAAAAAGAACACCATAAATCACCAATCTATGGTCTCCAGTATCTTTTCACTTTTCTAGCAGTCATAGCAAAAACTCTACAGAAAGCCTACATTACAGAAAAACTACCCACTACATAAAACCCAAATGAATAGTTTAACACATAAGCTCCGCACAAAGCCCCGGAGTTAAGGCTGAGACGTGCTCTTAGTGTGCTGCTACAGTCCTACTGCTGGCCCGCAGTGGGAGTGAGGCCACAGTCTGGAAGGAGCGCCACAATTTCCCAGAAGCCAGTGAAGCTGCACCACTTCCAGCAGCTCAAAATTTGGCTCAATAGAACTCAACGTGTACCAAGGAGGTGACAGGAGCAAATCTTAAGTGCTGAAGGAAATGTACTCTCATATTCCTCAAGTAATTGGAAATTAGACTAAAATGTTATGGAAAAAAAAGTGAGGAAGAACTTGCTGACACCAATTTGTCTTTGAAACACCCTTTGGTAATGTGAAAGGTTTCCCTTGATACTTTATAAATTGTCACTATCATCAAGCTCTGGGGAGGTGATGACTAGCCTCAGCTTCAGATTCATCCCAGAGAAGGGCTCACACCACCTCCTTGGGTGCATTTGCTGTGGGGCAAGTGTGCTAGGCCCTGCAGCACAAGGATTTGCTGTAATTAGGAAAACACTTCAGGAGAAGCAGCTGAACAGGTGCTGAACTGAGCTACTGTTCCATTAGGTTTGCAGTACTGCTAAGAACAACTCCTACCAGTGCTCAGCCCTAAAGATGCGAGATGCAAAAGACAGCATGAATAACTCAGGGAGCACTGGGTCCTGAACCCACCTTTCCTCTGACAATGGGAGAAGCAATGCATGCACCTCAGGTAGAAAGTTCTTCCCTATCAGGGCTTAATCTTCTTTTCTCCTTCACAGCTTTGTTACTAAGTGCTGTGTAGGTGTGAAAAGCCTTATTGCCAGGTAATTTTGTTGGGATCAGACTTGCAACTACCTGCTTTGCTTCATATTCATACACACAGAACGATCAAAATCTGTTTTATTTCCTAACAATAGCCAATTTTGCTCTAATGATTTTAAAATAGCAAATTTAAGGAATAGCACCCTGGTTAATTCACATATGGCACCTATCCACACATGAATAAAATACCTTATTATTTATTACCTTTCTCATAATGAACTTCGTGATAAACAACTGGAAAACTAATTTGCTTTTTGACAATGCCGAACCTTTGAATAGAGAAAATCACAGAGTCGAGCACCGAGTGCAGGCCTGTGTGGTAAGTGGTCTCCATGGCAACCAATGGATTTTATGCTAAGTCTGGCCTTTAAAAACATTTCACGTTTACCACCGAGAAAAAGATGGCCTTGATTTAAAAATGATACAACAAGTATCTTGAGCGGGCATGCTTTCTCTTCTCTGCTGCGAATAAAATTAACAGGCGTCCCTTTAACACTAAATCCTCTCAGCACCGTGTGTCATCATTGACGTATGTGTGGGCCTGCTTTCAGCATGGAATTTTTTTTCTTGCATATCATTGCACAACATGAAGCCCTTTCCCCCCCATTTTCCCCTCCTTGTTTTTCTCTATCCTGCATGAAAATAGAACGTCAAGCTCTTATCTCAGTCAGTGATCATGGTGACAGTGAAAATATTATTGCATGCTTATCTATAGCACTTTCAATCATACAAGCTTATAATAACTCGCAATAATGGAAGAAGTAGTAACTATTGCTGCAATGCCTGCTACAGCCTAATTTACTTGCACTCCACATTCAAGTAAGTGGAGTCCATAAAAGGGAATGTATTTTTAATAAATAAAGATTCCAGCTTAAGGATGTATGTAATTATTGACAATAATGTGTGATAAAGAGTTAAGAACTATGATTACCATTATTAGAGCTTAATGAGATTTTTGTTTGCAGAATTGGAATTTGAGTAAAGGGCATAAGAGTAGATGGACAGAATTACAACTGAATTAATCACTATTTTCAATTCCTTACTACCTGACAGTACAGGGCACATGCCCATAACATTTAATTCAAAGCAGAGTTTGCAAGCGCAAGTAATTCCTCCCGGCATGGGTGTGGGATGCCTGCTTTTGCTTGATTAGGAATGCAGCCTTGAGAGCTTTGGATGAGTAGGAGGGGAAGATACAGAGACCATCTGTTGCTATTCCTGTGAAGGTAATTTCAACATGCATTCAGTCATCATCGTGACAGTAATAGCACTTCATACATAGCCTTTCACATCATCAAATGTTTGGTCTTTGTGTTCCATTCCATCTCAACTGCAGTATAAGCATCACTCTCTCACCATGCTGAATGCTTACTCCACCATCTCCTTTGTCCGTGGTATATTTTCCTTTCCCTATAACTTAAGAAAGGACCTTTACTCAGCCTCACTGAACAAGGAACACAAAACGGTCAAGTTCTGTTTACCATGAAACAAGACAATGTAACAGAATTTACTGCCCTTTGTGTTACTTATTCCTATCTGCCCTTGTACTTCAATTTCTCCAAGGGTGATCATCAAAGTAGCAACAAAAAAATAGGAGCCCCAACTGTGATGGAAACAGGCAATGAAACACAAGCTAAAAAGCTTCTGTATAAAGCGCAGTCCCCAACATGTCTCTATGGAGGGCAAAAGTTTGCAACCTGTAGGAAAAAAAAAAATTGCTAGGAACAAAGCTATCAGATATATGGAAAGTACATCAACAACAGGTCCAGTGGAGGTAAGGTACAGTGGTAAGGAATGGCAAGAAAAATACTGCCAGTCATTCATTCACTTCTTGCATCAGGACACACTAACTATGCTTGTACCTTGGAGAATACACATTAATCTCAGTAACAACACGCTATGGTATGTCAAAGGAATTTTGCTTACGGTGAATGTTGTAGCACTAACACTAGCATCATCACCACCACCCCCTCCCATCCTCTCTGCTTCCACACAGATGGAGGAACACCGTGCCAGAGTTATGATTAGCATAGTGTTGGAGTTACCAGAAACAACTGAGCAGTTCCTGACAGACCACTTTCTGGTTTTTTTTTCCTTTTCAATTTTTTTAATTATTATTTAGGAGGAAAATAAGACATATAAAGAAAAAAACATGAAAGATGTAAGCAAAGTGCATCAAGGGAGGATCTTATCTGTCGACTTCTTCCCTTGATCCCTGATCTGCAGACATGCATCCACAGAAGTACTAACAATGAAGGTGAGTCCTCCCCCCCACCCCCAGTTCCTAACCAAGAGCATCAGAGACTCTTGTGCTCTTACAGTCAGCTTTCATGCCCTGCTTTGAAGGCAAAGAGCAAGAATCAACCAGCACTAATACCATGGGATGCAGCAATATTTCCAGTAAATTAACAGACAGCCCTTGGGGTACCACTGAAAAAATCATCTGCAAACGAAAAACACAATATAAAAGATGATGGTACTGTATATATGCCTCCCACACAGAATTTCTTTCCTTCACATACTCCTAAAAATTCTACTGCATCACATTTAGAAACAAATCATACCCCATGATCACTTTTAGCAACTGTTTCAATTTAATAAGCTTTCCATTTCTCCATATTTAAGAAAGAAAAATGTTCACATTTCACATCCCATAACATAGAGAAGAATCCTGTGTTCTTGAGTCATGAACAAAATATTTGCTCTCATTCTGTACTATTTCTGGGGAGGAAAAAAAAAACCAAACCAAACATACACAATACTCCAAAGTCGTCTTCTAATGTAGAGATCTCCAGTACCAACTCGTATCTTATCTACTGAATAAGTCTCTGAAGGTATGTGCTAGAGGCAAATGTGAAATGGTTGAAACACCAGAGCCTTCTCAATGCAGACAAACATTTTCCCTCTTCCTAAATGGAGTTGCAGTGAGATCTTCAGTCAGTGCATGGCAGTGCACCGATCATATCTGAAAGTAGCGTGCTTATCATCTACTACCTGCCAAATAGCCCAGCTTCCACAGTTTCTTACAAAACTCATTGACTTCTGAAAAAAAAAATGTCTACGTAAATTTGAATTGTGTGGCATAGCCATTAAACATCATGCATTAGTATGCGTAGTCATTAAACATCGAAGTCTACATACTATGCAGGCAAGACAAAAGTTCCAGTAGCCACTGCACCAAAAAATAGTCACAAACAGACCTATTTTTGTTAAGTAAAATAAAAGCCTAGCAGTGGGGCCAAGTTAGAAATTATATATGTTTACAAAACTGCCAGTTCCAAGCAGAAAACATGGCTGTTCTGGCAAAAAATAGTCAATTATTTCACATAATGAAACACTAATCTACACTTCTAGATCCTAATAATTTTTACATATAAACTGTTTTAATGTAGAAGCATCAGGAATCTATGAAAATAATTTCTAGTGACAGTTTCAGGATGAAGCTCTTTTCAAGTAGTTAGAATGGCTAACTTAAGTTGTAAATTGCTTTTAAAGAGCAAAGCATAGACTATAAGCCCTCCCATGCCTCCTACCAACTGACATCAACAAGGCATCTGGGACAAGTGTATGCTGGTAATTCATCTTAATTATTTGTCAGCAAAGCTGCCCTAATAGGATCTGTCTTTCATTTTGATTAAAATGACCCTCTGAAATGTGGTCCTCATAGAACGTTGACAAGCAGAGGTAAAAATTGAACTGTCTGGCACTTCTAATTTTATCTCTGGAAACTGAAAGAGTGTTTCTAAATACCCTTATATAACTACTTCCTCCATTTGTCCCTCTCTGCTTAGCTTCCACATCATGAAGATTCTTTTCGGTGATCAACAACGATAGCTATCTTTGTTCCCCATAGTTTTACTCTAGTATTACTTGATACCATAAAATAGTTCAACAAACTACCCAAACTACTACTTTTTTTTTCCTTCTTTTTTTTTAATCACATAACCATGGCAAATCCTTCTCATGCCATCTGGTACATTTTAATCTCGTAATTTTTAAGGCACGAACACCAGTGGTGTACATTATACTGGCTCAATATTCAGGTACAGTACTCTATTGAATATTATCGTATATTTTTGATCATGCTGTGAAGACACGACATTTCTTTAGGAACTTCACTTTTTTTTTGTATACCCCAGAACTTACCATTTGCCTGAATTAATGCATAAACAAAACTGACATTTATTGACATCAGGATGCAAGATTACAGATTTGATTTTAAAGTTATCAAGACAGTCTTTCAGAGGTGTTTTAATTAAAATTTTCTCATTAGATAAAAGGTTTCACTTTATGGTACCAGTTACACACTAAATGCTATTTCATGATTACCACTCCAGATCAAGTTGTGTGTACAATTAGAAAACAGACAGTTCCTTTCAGGGTTTGCATAGGAGGCATCAGATACATGAAAATCTGCATGAAGGAAAAAGCTCTTTGGCTTAGAAGGGCAGCTGCAGAAAGGAACGTTGCCAGTAAGCTGCCAGAGGGAAGACGGCAACTGAGTAAATAGGAACACTAACTGGAAAATCTGCAAAAAAACCCAACTTCTTGTTTTTCCACCACATCTTACAAATTGTTCAGAGGAAAGATGGGTTGTAGCACTTCAGCTGGCTCAAATGAAAAAAGAAACAAAATACACAAGTACCAAGGGTGGGGGCATATACAAACTTCTACCACCACAGTTTGCCAAGAAGTGGTGGTAATAATTTCCACTAATGTTCTATTTAAAGCTATCGGGAGAGCCTGAGGATGATCTAGGACAATGTGATATAATGCATAACATATGTTTAGTCTGAACATGCTGTACCTTTTTTTTTTTTTTTTACCCTTCTAATCCCATACCCTGTCAGCATCAGCCTTACCAAAAAAAAAAAAAGAAAAAGGTGATCAGACAAAACATTATCCCACAGATTTTAAGTTATGGTCTTGGCACATGCAGACTGATGTCTAGTAAGGTTTTGAATGCTAATTCAATACTGGAAGTGGGAAACATGGGAAAGAAAGTGGTGAAATAAGAAAGCTCAAGTACCAGCATTAGTAGGATTTACACGGACAATGGAATAGAGTGCACTCTCAGTAAACTTGCAGATGACACAAAACTGGGAGGAGTGGCTGATTCACCAGAGAGCCATGCTGCCATCCATGGGGACCTTGACAGGTTGGACATGTGGGCTGACAAGAAACTCATTAAGAAGTTGAGCAAGAAATGGCAAAAGTCTGCACCTTGGGGTGAACAACCCCAGTACACCCTATGCTGGGGGTTACCCAGATGGGAAGCAGTTCTACAGAAAAGGACCTGGGAGTCCTGGTGGACACCAAGTAGAACAGCAGAAATGCACTCTTGCTACAAAAACATTTAGCAGTAGTCTTTGCTGCGTTAGGCTCTCAGGTTGTAGAGTTGTACATACACTACACAGCATAATATGAGATTACTCTCAGAAAGCAAAGGAAGAAATATTTCCTTCCCCCTCCTCTATCTTCAGCTACTTGTTTGAATGGTGCCTGTAACAGCGGTTTTCAGAGCTGTTTTTTCAGATGTGTACCAATTAAGAGAAAAGTCCAGGCGGAAGTGAAAATGGGACTTGCCATAGGAACACACACAAAGCTGCACAAAAGAGAGAGCACAGGAAGAATCAAGCAGGAAAAGGCTTAGAACTTCCTTTTCTGTATTTTTAACAAAGGCAGTATTCTGATATTGTTACATTTTCATATCTGTTTGAGCTCTTCCAGTTCTGAATAAGTTCAAGGAGCAGATTTGGGGTGAATACAAAGAGTATTCAATGAAATTGCTCAATCCCTGCATAAGTTTGCCTTGCCCAGGATATCAAAAACCATCCTGAACACAGTGCAGTATGTTCGTTGTCATAAATCACACCCAGACACTTGGAGCAGTAAATCAATACTGTTCCTATCTTCTGCAAAAGGAACAGGAGGCTGACATAACCTGCAGAGAGAAAAGGGAAATCTGCCAGCCTGCTCTAAACAGGACTCCAAAACATGAGAGTCACAAGCTCTTCACTCAGTAGAAAAACAATGCTACTGCTACTGACACTTCCCCTCTTCACAGAAATTTCTTGTGTTTGTAGTATATAACTGTCATACCATTGGCATCAACATTCTTGTTCCTCAAAGAGAAAGACAGGTGGTAGAAAGAAGTCAACCACAGAAGGGGCAAGGCAGAAGCCAAGCATGTCCTGCTCCAAAAGGCAAATAAGGAGTGAAAAAAAAGTCACATTCTTTCACCTCCACAGATAAGCGTAAGGGGCTTGTTCTTGATGTCACAGCCACTCTCTAGAAGACAAAATCCACAATAAGGGAGTAGGCAAAGCAGCAGGAGTGAAATTCTCGGAAGTACCCAGTCCTTCAGGAAATCTTACCAGTAAGTTAAATAAAATTGTGTGAACTCTTGTGAGGAAGAGGGAGGGGGGGGACAAAAAAAAAAATAATGTATCCCAGGAAATATTTAGAAACACTGAAGCATTTTCCAGTTTAATCTCAATATCATCAAATTCCTTAGGGGGCAAAAACACCTTAAAACCCATAAAAGCCCAACTGTTTCTAACAACATTTTCTAAATGCATTCTTTATTATTATTCTGATTGACTTAGTTTGAATTTTTCTTCAGTTTTATTAAGAAAAAGCTTAAAGTATTAAAAATTGGCTAAAGGATAAGTAAAACAATTCAGTAAAGGTCTCATTTAAGCCCTTAGATAAGTGAGATTGATTTCAAAATTATCTAATAGATTAAAAATCCATTATCATCCCAGCTCCAGTTCACACAGATTCTTCCTTCCACCTTCCTACAGCGTAAGAGCTCCTAGGAACACTCACCTTTAAATTGTCTTAACAAAAAGGTGGTTGGTCCCAAACGATGAAAGCACAGAAATAGAAATTTTTTATGTTTGAGGCTCTGAACCCTAGGAGAAATATTAGGTCTTAGAGTTTTGCACGTGTGGGCAGAGAGAATTCAAGTTTACTTCAGAAAAAAAAAACCATGATAAAGTACAGAAAAACCTTTTCATCAAATAGAATAAGCCACAATGGAGTTAGTAAATAATTCTTCTGGTTTTGACTCCTCATGCCAGCTAAGGATTTGGGCAACCTCTTTGAATTTGTTTGCTTGTTTTCCCAGTCTTTAAAAAGAGATGATACTCACTCAACATAATGATCCAGGATATACAAATGAAACAGCCTATTAAAAGATTTTCTGCATTTTGCCTAAGATCCAGAGTCTTAAAACACTCTGTAATTCACAGTTCAGTAAGTTATCCAGAAACATAAAAGTCTTTGGATAAAAACATCTGCGTTTAGATACATTTAACCTTACATTAAAATCAAAAGATGAATAACACTTTAATGTGCCTGTCATATTTATTATTAGCTCTGCTCAAGGTGAGCAAAAGCTCTTGGGAACAGATGTGCCAGACCTTCTTCCCCTTCCCCCATTCACTTTTTTTTTTCCCCTTCTTAAACTGCAGGTGTTCCATTCTAGGACTATTTTTTCATAGTAGTGTTTTTTTCATCCCGGTTAAAATCAGAATGCAGAAAAGACATAAGGGATGAAGGATAAAAGAAATGACTGGCTACTAAATTGACTATATAAAGAGTGAAATAGAGATGAAACTTGTTGTTCAAAGAAACATTCTGACCTATTCTGCCATAAACCTCCATGTCACTTTAACCCAAAGATTCTCTCCCAGAGCTCAGACTTATTACTGCTTACACTTGTGTTCACAGAAGCACAGGACGGTTTAGGTTTGAAGGGACCTCTTCAGATCATCTAGTCCAACTACACTCCCCAAGCTGTTCAGTTAGAGCAGGTTGCTCAGGGAGGGATCCAGATGAGTTTTGAGTACTCTTCGTGCCATAGACCCCACAGCCCCTCTTGGCACTGTTCCAGAAGGGGAGCCAAAATAAGAAAGATTGAGTTGGGAGGCAAAGGAATGGTGCACGTCATCAGCATGGCAAAGGAGCAAGAACAAGTTACTGAGCCACATAGCCTATCTCTGTGGCTGTGGTCTATCCAGGTCTTACACCTCATTTATCTGCTAATATCTTTGCAACAAACATTTTGTTTTGTTCCATACCTCAACAATGACAGCTGCAGAATACTGCTAAGACAATGTCTCCACTACAATACATAGTTATTATCTTTTTTTTTTTTTTGAGAAATGCAGTTATGTTTCCCCCAGTAGATGACAACAGCACACTTCCCACAAACGGAGCATGGCCTGCTTGTTGCCCAAGTATTCTTCATGTTTCCCTCCTGTTTTCACAATCAGAGATGTATGAACATTGGTAAAGTAGTTTTGCTGGGGTCCCATTCCTGGTCGCACAGAGTACACAGTCTTCTGCCATTTTTTTTTCTGATCATCAGCTACGGTGCGCTAATATCCATTATGACTCATTTATATGTTTGTATCAGTTCTGTAATAAATGTTAAACTTATGCTTAAAAACATCTTCGGGATTCACCCAGCACTTTGTGGCACAGCATCCTGTTTCATACCTGAGACATAAGGCATTAGAAGCATACCAAAAATATTCAGATTTTAGTAGCGATCTCCTTTTGAGCAGAGATGTTTTTCATGTTATCGTCCTAACCCAGAATGTTTATATTTACAAAATGTAAGGAGAGGAAAAGGGCTCTCTTTCTCATACACAGTAAAATAATTTAAAAAAAAATTTTCTCTGTTCCCTGAAAGGTGTGAATAAGTAAAAAAACCCAATAATAGGAAAGAGCAGAATTTATTGAAGAGAGCTAATGAGAATGAAGAGAGTGCTAAAAGGGTCAAAGGTTATGCACAGAGCAACCCTTTAAAAAAAAGGGTATTAAAATCTTTGGATATTAATCCAACCTGTGACCCTTGTCACCAGTTAAAATATCAAAAGGTACTGCAACATTAACCACCAGACATTTTAGAAGAGTTCAAACAGCCTGTGCAAGTCTAATTAAATCTGCCCCCAAATCTGTCAAGTGGTACAGGAAAATAAGATGGGAAAATTCATCATGACTCAAAATGAAAAGGTAGGTGGGATGAGAATACTGACACTGGCATTTATTATGGGAGAGTATTATTATAATCAGCCCCAGCAAACAATCATTACTCAACGTGTGTAAGGCACAGTTTTTCATTCTCAGTATGTTAAACTTTGAATGCCAAGGAACGCTCATAACCTGGAAAGTATTTCATGACCATTTTGTTTCAAGTAGCTCCATCAGGCAAACAGATGCATGTGTGCACTGGAACACTCAGCTTAGTTCTAGCTGTTTTCTGCTTTGTTATACTTATATAAAGGTCTTAGACTGATTTTTAAGAAGAAAGGCAGCCTAAAAAAGAGCTATTTGTTATCTTGAACAGAAGCAATCAAACAGTTTATTTTCAGCTACGTGTCACCATTCCAAATCTAGGCAAACTATACAGCTTCTAAGTTTCTTTACTCACAATTTATACTGAGAGACATTATAAAAGCAAAAACATTACTGGCTTAATTAGACACCAGCATATTAAATGGTTCAAGAACTCAGGATGGTAATGCCAGCCAGAAGTACCTGCTACAACACGATGCACTGCACTCAGCTACTATGTGATAAGCAAATTTTCAATATGATAAGCAGAACACTCAATCTGTATAACAGAAAGCATCACAGCCCTATACAAAACTCATACAGACAAAGTAGAAATAATGACCCCCTGAAACAGAAAGAAAATAAGATCTTATCCTTCCTCAAAAACAAACAAAAACTACAATTGATCTGCTTCTCTTACATAGCTAGCTTTGTAGTCCTATTGCAGCCAGTGAATTACAGATCTCTCCTTTTTTTACAGGGATATTTAATGTCTGACATGGACCTTTCTAGGATTACCTCATTTTGGACATGCTAGGCATTTCGGTCTTGGCTTTGCTCTTCTCTTATATGAAATAATAACGTGCACTTCCATTTTGAAGTATAAAGACATTAGCAGCTACACTTTTCCATCTTCATGGCCTCTGAATGGTAAAAAATAATATGAATGACTGAAGCTAGACAAGTTGTTCCTAGAGGCCCTAGCAGTCAGAATCAATGTGCAACAGAATCAGTTTCACAACAAAGTTGGTTTTCAAATTTCAATATTTTGTCTTGAAATGTGTGCTTCTTTGATGAGAGAAAACAATTAAAAAAATACTCTTAATGTACGACATGAAAATAAACACCAACCAAACCTGGCACTTAATTATTTTTCCTTGTAAATCCTGACCCTGTTCAATTTCCAAACAAATAACATTTTGTTTCAATAACAGCAGTAGGCCATTACACTACTAAAAGAAAATGCTTGAAGTTTTCATACTGACCTGCACCACTTGTCATCTCTGCTTACGGTTATGATTTGTTCTGGGCTAGAATATCTTTTAGTAAAAAGCAAACATTTCTTGAAGTCAAGGAATACTGTTAAATATTACCCCCTTGGCTTTCTCCCTTTGAGGAAGACAAAATTAAATCTCTCCAAATGCAAGTTACTCTCTTTTCTGCTAAATTTATGTGATTACTAAGAAACCTTAGATCCACAGGATGTAAAAGAGATGAAAAGCAACATTAGCTGATGTGTATCAAATCCACTCCACTTTTATCAAGCAGTTCTAAAACATTGTTAGTACTGTGGTAAGAATACAGTGCGATTCTCTAACATGCTTTCATTATTCTCTAACTCTATTCATACCCTCAGAGTGTTTTAACATTCTCCAGGCATAGGCAAAGCAGAAACAGGGGTGGTTAGATATGTTTTAAACAATGAAATTCAAGCAGTGACACCAATTTAGCATTGACTGCCTTCTGACTGAACTTAGTCACTTCCTTACTGAAATAAAAGAGCTACTTATACTTTTAAAAATACATGTGTTTGTCATATTCTCTTCTGAAATACCTTACCAAAACTGTATCCACTAATGAGCTTTAAGATGTACTCGTACAGAAAATTCATTTAAATTAAGACATAACTCTGAAGCTGCTATTGCTTCATACAAGAGACAGCTATTCTGAGGAAGGAATCTTTTGGATTACCTAATACAATCTCCGAGTTAAACATCAGGGAGTCCAGATAATACTTCCCATACTGTTATGTTTTCATGTCTGCTGGGTTTGCTATAGTATACCAGTGGATGTATTCTTCTACTATCCAACTGCCCTTCACGTCAAAATGTATTTCCCAATTGCTAAGGCAAGACTGATCTCTCTTAACTTCAACCAAGGGTTCCTTGTTGTACTTTATTGTGAAGCTTAACATTATTACACTTTTTCCCTTCTAATTGTTTTTATGCAGACATATGGGTTCCTTCAGCACACAGCCAAAGGAACACTTACAAATTCCAACCGGAGCCAAGATGTGATGCATTCCCTCCTCCTGGCCTGGCAAGAAGTGGAATTGATAGGGACAAACTTGTATAAGGTTAGCTGCAGGTGGGTTTGTATCACACTGTCTTCATCTGTGCTTCTCTCTAAAGCTCCTGCCAGTAACATCAACCTTCAGTTCCGCTAAACTCTACCCTAAAAATACACATGGGATCTCTAACAAAATGTTAGGAGTTTATCAATTCTACTGCAGGAGTTTGCTGAGTCACTTAACGTGGGAATTCCTTACAAACTTTTCCCACTATTTTGCTGCTTTCTTTACCACACAGCATATAAGCTCTGAGGCTGTACCAGATGACGCATCACCTACTATGGAAAAAGCAGGATGTTACACAACTGTACTCTGGAAATTCTCAGCTATTTACAGGTTGAGATTTAACCAGTCCAGGGAGCTGCAACTAATGGCCAGCTCTCGAGTCTACAAGTACTTAACACCCACTCCCCCATACAACTATTGCTGCTGGGTCTCACATTGCAGCACTCAGGAAGCAAAGGTCCCTCTGCTGTCTCTGGGGCAGTAAAAGCCCCAGTGAAAGCAGTGGCTCACATCCTAAGGGGCTGAAGAAAAATGCTTCTGCTGGTACATAAAACATGGCCCCATTCTGACCATATTTTCATGGGTTTCTAGGCTCGTTATCTCTCAAGATGTAGTAAGTGTCTTTTGCTTACTGCCAGACCTACTCATTCAGCCTTAGATTTGGAAGTTAAGGTACGTTAATCATAATAACAAGTAGGGCTAGCTGTCATCTGGAAATCTGATCGCATTAAGCAGCAGCCCTTGTGAGCTTTGTAAATACTCAGTTGTTCATGCTATTTTTTTTTTCCTTCAAAGCAACGAAAGACTGAGGACAGGATAGTGAACATATACCAGAAAAATTTCTACTGAACAACGAAATACAACAACTACTTGAGTTCTACAAGCTCCCTAAATATTGTCAAGACTCAGTTACTCTATCATTTAATAAACACTGCACCTTAAGAATTTGCCGTGTTGCACAAACACATGATCATGTCAATCAGCATCTAACACATGCCAAACCCCAACATTTCAGCACTGCAGCAATTTGGCCATATAAACTATGGATTTCTGAAGTTCTTAATAATCTAGCTAACAGAAAATTGGAGTCCTTATATTTCAGGAGACACAAAAGGTAAACTAAAAGTATTTTTCATTTCCTTAGATGTAATATAAGCAAGGAGAAGGCTTAGCAAATTAAAAACGAACAAATCCCCACCCTCCAAAATTATAATGGTTATATGCTGTATGGACTAATAACATTTTTTATGGTGACAGATAAACACAAAGAATTCATTTATGATGCTAGTTGGTAACATACAAAAATTAATTTAATCTGTTGTAACTGGTTGTTTAGTTCACCATATATTTAGTTGTCCTATTCACTTGTAAGCTAATGAAATATTATCCAAAACATTGAATGCTGCATTGGTGGATGTTTTGGCTAAATAGCTATGGATACTGTTGCATAGAATCATATCATATATCCTGTTTACTACAGCCTAAAGACAAAATTACTGGTCCTGGTATTTAAGTTAGCTGGAACTTCTGTGCTTAGGAATTTTCCCATAGCTGTTTCTAATACAGAGAGGTTGAAAAGACAGTCTTTAGCAAGCTATCTTTACATTACTTTGCACTTCATTACCAGAAGTCTAAGACTTTGGCACAAGAACGTTGACACACTAGAACAGCAAACATGAAATTGAAGGGACATGCAGGAATCAAAACACATTAACTTCATAATTTTGAGAAAATACAAGTTCTTTACTTACATGCTGAGTATTCAGTTGACCGTCTACATCTCCAATCACACTCTTTAGGAACAGTTCTTAATTGCCCTCCACAAACGGATGAAGAAATTTAATGCAGAATTTGCATTATGCAGAGATTCAGAATTAGCTAAAAATTAATAGGAACTAACTAAAGACCTAAATGCAAAATAGCTTGTGATTTTGTTTTGTGCCTTTTTTTAAATGTTAAAATTCTGTGAAGACTTTTTCATTCAGAAATATAATGGCTTTAATTCACACCCAAACTTCAGCTAAATTCCAAGAAAGGTGCACAAACTAATTTATTAGAAGTATAATAAAATAGTAGCATCCCCACGCTGCTGGATAATTTGCATCAGTTATCCTGAGCAGGTTATGTAGTTCAAAAGATTTGTGATCTATCATTTGCCAAGTTTGTCATTCAAGTTCTCACCAACTAAAATATATTAAGTGCTGTGCTGAAAGCTGCACATTACAGGCAGGGGCAAAAACCTGTTCTGAGATACTTCAGACACGTTGGTATCAATTTGCACTTATAATCATATTGAAAGCAAGAATAAGCCCTAGCTATGAAAGAAAGCACTTCTGTAACATTTTTTTCCCTATCTTGCCTGCTTCTATTATGGATCAACAGTGGTCTGTGATCTTTCAGAAATATTTCACACATGCAACATAGCTCACTTCTAAGAGGAGCTATGTGGGTGTTTCATACAAGAGCTGCTCTGAAGGTAATGCCTCCTACTGAGATCAGTATCAGAGAAATACAGATTTGGCGCATACCTCACTTTGTACATCAAGCCAATCTAAAACACATGAGGCGAGCAGAACAGTTTCATTAGTGTAAACTGCACGCTCTGATTTCAAACATAGTTACCTAACCCTAAACTGAAATAGCCTTCCATGGCAGAAAACAAGCCTTGACTGGGAAAGAAGCTGATTTTTAAAACAACAGCATATTTCGAATCCCAGTTTCTGAATCTAATCAATCTAATAAGCAGCACACTCAGTTGACTAAGAAAACATTACTTTTTTTGGTGAGCACCCTGACAGAGAACTTTAGACAGGGTTTTAAGTGTGATGATGAGGCAGCTTTGTGGATAACTACATGAAGCATATTCCACACATCAGAGATAGCTCAGGGAATAGCAGAAAGGTACTCGTTTAGAAAGAAACAAGGAAAACTAGAGATGAGCAGCACTAGTCAATGGATGCCTCAAGACTGAACATCACACAGTAAATAGCAAAGAGGAGAGCCCTGAGGGGTTCTGAAGCAACAGCTAACTTGCATGTGATGGAAATCAGCTGAGACAGGGAATCAGAAAAAGGATGCAAGAAGATTGGTTGGTTCTATGAAGACAATAAAGCGTTACTTTTCAAGGAGTTACTATTTCAGTTGTAAAAATTTCTCACAAGTATCATGTAGTTCTATCCTCCATATACCTCTTTTTAAGAGACTTAGAAAGAGAAGAGAGTCATGAGTCACTCACTCTCTGAATCAGACTCAAATCTTTATTATCTAAGGGATCATAAGTGGAGGAAAGCAGAAAATAAAGAACTCTCCTCCTGTCTCTAATGACATCTGATAGGATCCTTGAACAGTTCAAAGAGCAGTAGCCCTCAAAATGTACTTCTGTACTCTCCTGTTTTGACAGGATATATATATTTTAAGTGAAAAAACTTAGTGAGACATTAAAACCTCCTGAAGTTCTGCAGTGGCCAAAAGCCAATACAACAGCAGTAGTCTTCATTCCTCTAGTACTTGTATTGCAAGAACAACAACATACAGCAGCAGAAAATGTTAGTGTTTAGCGTAGCCCATGCTACAACATTTAAGGAATCTTAGCTAAAAACATGTGGCAAAGATTCTTGCAAAGGAAGAACGGGAGCTCTCAAGATGAGAACACAGGCATTGATAGTTTATCCAAAGTCCAACTAGGTTACAGTGTAAGACTAAAGTGGCACTATCTGGCACTCAAAAGCTTTCAATGCACTAAGTAATTACCGTAAAGTAATTAGCTTATTTTGGGCTTAGGGAAACATTTTCGGTGTTTCCTTTTTTAAATGTTTGTTGGTTGGTGGGTTTTGTTTGTTTGTTGTTCTTACTGTGTTTTATTTATTTTTCTTTGAATCACTTAACATGATTGAACTACTATTTCACTTTGTTGCCTTGCTTGTTTTTTATATTTTATATTCTCTGTGCACTGTGGAACTGACTCGAGTACTTGAGGTACCTAACAATGGCAGACAACCCAAAATAATGGGTACAGAAGGTACAGAATATGTTTACATAGGGCAAAGGGTACAGAATATGTTTACAATCACATTATGAGACAAGGAAATCTGTGACCACTTCCCAAGAAATACACATTCAAGGAAGAAAACTTAAAAACCAATAAAAATCATCACTACCCAGATCCCACAGCTGCAAAGATGCATTGCCAACTTCTGATGAGAAATTCTAGACATGAATTACCTAAGAACTTTCAACAGATTGGAAGAGGTAAGAAAATAAGACCAGAAAAAAAAAACACATTAACAACCATATTTTACATTACAGTTTGAAAATGGTCAAGGAGTCACACCTCCAGATGGAAACAACATTAATTAATAAAACTTTTTTTGGTTAATCAGCAGAACACTCTTATATTGATGCCAAAAGATTTCAGGATGAAGTATGTTTATAAGGAACTAATTATCCCTTAAGTGTACAGAGGAAATTAGGGAGTACCAAGAATTTCAGTGCTGCCAACCTGGTGAAAACCAGTGCTCACATTATTCTCTCTTGTTTATCAACTCTAAAGGAAGTACCCACAACATAAACCTTTTTCTCATATTACAATAGTTTCTACAGTTTCTTAATGTAATTAATGTGAAAGTTGGAGTCTTAATTGTTTTACTTCAAAGCTAAAAGAGGACCTGGAAGCTTACTTTTCCTATAATTTTGCCAGAATTTCTTTGGCATAAATGGGCTGGACAAGAAGCAAGTGATTTATCATAATTATTAGTAAATTACAAGGGGAAAAAAAAGCATTCATTTTGTTTTCAACATTCTAGAAGGAGAGAATCTAAAAATCACAAATACTCTAAAACTACGAACAATTATGTTCAAATAAATTTTTAACCAATAATGAATGTCTATTCAAGGTTCTACTGGGCTGATCACTAACACTTTTAACAGTGTTAACACTTGGAAGTAGAAAGACCAGAAGTGAGAAAGAGGCCTTCTGGAAAGTACTTACCCTCGAGGGCTTAGCTAGTTAAGAGTTTAGGGAGTGATCCCAAACACTTGAGACAGCACTTAACTGCCTTCTGGAATAGTCTCCTTCTTAACGCTGATTACAGGTGCTTATAGAAAGGAATAGGTGAATTATCCCAACTGCATTTACTGCAGTTTGAGATTGGCATTCACATTTCCCTGCTTCCATGCTGAAGGTATGCTTCTATGAATAAAGTAATTTGGATTAATGACAGACAGATTCACCTTTATCTATGCTAGTACGGATTATTTTAGAATATACATATTAAGCCAGAACGAAACACAGAGATTGACTTACAGCCTGGTTGACATTTTTGTCACTCAAGATGAAGATGGATGGATGCTCATCTTCATGCATTTCTTTGCACAGTATTTTGCTGCTTCTGCACTCTCCTAAAACTCACACTAGAGTTTCAAATTTTTGCTGTCTCCATTTTCAAATTTCAGCAGTTATGAATTTATAAATTACCAAATATTACACAAACACCAAATACTTTAGGTCCAAATTCTTGGATGTATTCCAGCTGCTTTGCATTTTTGTAACTTGTAGCTCCTGGTATCTTGTCCTCTAGAATTTCTTTTTTTGTAGGGAGAATCTTTCTAGCAGTAGAAAATTACTATGGGCAATAGGATTGTGCATATAATAGATTTTCCTTTTCATAGACAGTGTAGGAAAAGACATAAAGCAGTTATTCATACATTTCATTGTTGGAGACTCCAGCTGGGTTCCACTGAGCGCTGGCTTCTGTGAATAACAACTTGGCTGCCTCCACTGGCTCTAAATACCTTATTGCCTGGGGACAGGGCACTTTCCGCAGCAGTGAGAGGTACAAATGCAAACTCCCTTAAGACAGATAAAGAAACAGAACAGCTTCTCTCACTGCATGCTATACCTGCCAGATATGCAAAGGACAGCACTCTCACTGGGAGCTTTCTTCAAAGACTGTCCACTCAAGCTGTTGAGGTAAGCCTGCCCTGATCACAGTCATAATAACAAGTTTGCAACAGGAGAATATGCCAAAGATCCCTCATATGAAGGAGAAGGTAACATATGTACAGAAAGTAACACTGACCCAAGGATACACTACCACAAAACTAACTCAAGAAATACCACAAGTAAGAAATATTATACAACAAGAAAAGAGAGTAATTTGCTTAGTAGAACTAAGTAGAACTAAACACCTACCTAATAGTTAGGTAGACTATTGTAGAAATTATTTGAGCAATGATGTCCCAAAAGAAGGTGTGAAGCTAGTAAAATCAGGGGCAGATGGGAAAGTGTAAACATTTAATTTGGTGGGGATGACTATGTTAAAAGGGAAATAAAAAAAGAGGAAAAAACAAATATAAAAGGAAGTAAAATCATGCAGTCAGACCCGATCAGGGTACGTATCAAGCAGTTGCATGCTTGATCTTCACAAATGGCACAGGCTGTAAAACTGCTGCTTCCACCACTCCTGCATCTGACTTACTTCCACAGTCACAATCAAATTCCCAGTATTGGGGGGAGGGGACATGGAGAGCTCTGCCTAACATAGGCATGGAAACCTCACTTCTTTCTCTCTTACAGGAAAGATGTGCAAAATTTTACTAAACCAGGTCAAATTCACTGTGCTGTAATAACTCCAAGTCATCTTTTTAGTAAACTACCATTCAACAAAAGTAAAATTGATCTACGTACACTAGTCCTTTTTATAATTCTCAGCACATGAAGCCTTCCACAGAAAAGCTATGTTGTGCAGGAAGTTTTAGAACACTTATGAAAAGGATATTAACTACATTCCTAAAAGAGAGCTACTTACGATGAGGCAGAGGAGGTGGTCTCCCAGCTAGATGCTTGGTAGCAAGACTGTCACAGACAGCAGCATTATCCTCAAAATACTGACATCAACTCCATCTCAAAAGAAAACGTTTTCTCCAAAGCTAAGCACTTAGAGAAACCTAGGGACTGATCTAAGTGTGACTATAACATTCAAAACATCTGGGATTCACGAAAAGCAAGCTTTTAAAACTCAACTAGCTTTCCCATATAACCTTTTCAGCAATCTTGGCTGAAGAAAACCTTTAGTTCAAATTTTTTGATCTTCACGGATTCTAGACCCTCTCATTTTAGAAAATTATAATTCTTCTATTTTCTTCCAGTAGGGCAACTTCCAGTTTGCTGTGTACTTCAGGATCATGTAAGCTTTAAAGTGCCTAAGTTAACACCATCAGCAAAAAGACTAACCAGGGCCTTTTGCATCTGTCTGTACAGCTTGCTCTCATCTTCTGGCTCAGTTCAGAACAGGAGCAGGATCCAGGAGCTGCCCTGAGGTAATATAAACAAGTTAGGATGTCTGTTAGGTTAGTTTTTAAACCCTGATGAGCATTTGGTTAGGCTCAGCAGAGAGGCAGTACGCAGTGACAGTTTATGTCAATTTGTAGAGGGCATGAGAAGCTAAGAACTGAGAAAGGACATTAAAAACAAAGCAAAAATGTACTCAGGAAATTCAAAAAGTCCTGCTAAAGAGTGAAGAGGTTTGGACTAGCGATGCTTAGACATAACATTGAATTGCTTAGCCTGTAACTACGTCTGTATCACAGAATCACAGATATGTTGACATTAGCAGGGCCCTCGGGGCCCATCCAGCCCAGCCCCAGCAGAGCCATCTGGAGCAGCTGCACAGGCCCACATCCTGGTGGATTTTGGCAATTTTCAAGGATGACACTCCACAACCTCTCTGGCAATCTGGGCAGCCTGTGCCAGTGCTCCATCACCTGCACTGCACAGAAGTGCTTCCCAGTGTTCATATTTCCTGTGTTCCAGCTGGTGCCCACTGCCTCTCGTCCTGGCACTGAGCACTACTGAGAAGAACCTAGTTCTGCCCTCATTGCATCCTCCCTCCAGATATTTATATATATAAGATCCTCCCTGAGGTTTCTGTTGTCTGAACAGCTTTCTCAGCCTCTCCTCACAGGACACGTGCTCCAGACCCTTCATCATTTTGGCAGTCCTTGGTTGGACTCTTTCCAACAAGCCTAGGTCTCTCCCTTGTGCTGGAGAGCTGAGAACTGGACACAATACTAAAGATGCAGCCTCACCAGCGCTGAGCAAAGGGGAAGGTTTCACCAGTCTTGAGCAGCTGGGCAATACTTTGCTTAATTCATCTCAGGATACCATTATCCTTCTTTGCAGCAAGTACACTTGCACACTCGTTTGTTTTAAAACCTTTATTTTTGGATGGTTGTGGATTAACATGACGGAAGAAATGGTAAGTGAGCATCAATTAATTCCTTATAACTTCTGATTAAAGTAGTCAATTTTACACAATTTTAAGTGTGAAATAATCTTAACTGGAAATCTCTCCTGGCCTAAATTAAGTGTTTACACTAATACAGTTATCACCAATGGCTTGGCATTAGTATAGCAATACCAAATACCAAACTAGTATAGCAATACAAGCTGCACTCCTAAATTCCAACTTAAATCTGCTTTCTCTATTAATAAAAGGCTTTTCAGACATATCTATTTATATCCCATCTAGAGATCTTTAAGACCTATTTTCAAAGGCTTGACACTTGCAGTTTCACAGAGGAAAGTTGAACAGACTTCAGAAGAGAAAACTATTTCTTGGAAGCTCAAGGATTTTCCTAGAAACTCAAGTTTTATCTCAAGCATAACACTCATTTAGGAATACTTTCTAATACCACTGAATTTAAAATTTCAATATATACATATATATATATATGGTTTGACTGCACGATCAAACTAGAAGCTAAGCATCTTCCCAGAACAGACAATGACAAATGACTAGGTTACTTATTCAAATATTTCAGATAATTATATGGTTAAAAAAATAATAAAAAACACACAAAAATTGGTGCAGCAGAAGAAAATTACTGAAGAGTTCTTAATAGGGTTTTTATTTTCCACTACATCACAGAGCGCATCAGATAGAGAGACCATAAATGGCCATAATCTTGTTCCTAAAGCTATAGATTATAGCTTCTGATGAACAGAAGGTTTTGCCACTGGAATCGATGTCAGAAAATACTGAGGGAATGCACACGAATGCCCTGTAAACACCTCTTCCTCTCTCTCTCTCTCTCTCTCTCACAAAGTGTTTTAGCAAGCAATAAATAACGCCTTAATGATAGGCCAGAACAAAACAAACAAGTTTAATTCAGTTTGCAGAAGCCAGACCAGAAATCACTCCATAAATGTGTAAGGAAAAATGACTGATTCAGGCTTTGTGCAGCTTTTGCCATAAATCACAGCATACTTGTCATCACTCTCATCTATGAACAGCTGTTACATGTACATTGAACACGTTATATGGACCTTTAGGTTTTTTCTTGTGTCAGTTCTAGAAACCACATGCAAGAACATTTACGTAAAAAGGAAACCCTTGGCCTTCAGACTCAGAAGTTTCATGGCCTTTTTATTAGGGAAATACAAGCCTATGTCTTTGAACAGAAGCAATAGTAACCGCTGGAAATGACAGCGAAGCAAAGCCTTAAAATGTAAAGGATAATCACTCAAGAGTGTGTAAATGGAAGCAAGTGAAATCTTCCTATCGAGTCCTGAGACAGGATTTAGGACAGACCAAACCTTAAACGTCTTAGTACTCCTGATCCACAGCTGACTCCAACACACTCAAAATAATAGCCTCTCTCTTTTACCACTGTACAAAGCACAAAAACAATCACAGGCTTTTTCGTGCTTTACCACTACATCAGCAAAAGCCTACACTATAGGATCCCTTAAGGTAGCACTAAAAGATACAAATCTCAAGAATACAGTACTCCTTCTGTGCCACTGAATCACCATTAAAACAAAGCTTATTCAGCTGAGGGTTTTGTTTGTTGTATATTTTTGTTTATTTTTACAACAAACTGACTTTACAGAAACAGATGCTCTTTCTTACACAGCCTAAGGTTTCACAGGTTTCTTCACAGTACCCTAAGTAAGACATCACGGTTTCTCAGACAACAGTAGCTAGCACATTAGAACACAATGTCAAATGCTAGGTAAAAAATAGTTATTAAATCAGTATTTTCATCCAACTACAATTTTAACAGGTTTTCAGGATTAATTTCTCAGTACTAATTTAAAGGAAGAGAACTGTCTCCCATTCAGAGCAAGTGTTGCAGCCTTTTACTAATGTTAAAAGATGCTCTACTAAATAACGTCAACCATGACTCAGACTTAATAGATCTTAAGCTTTGCCATCTGTGAAGCCCTGCTTTTCTCTGCAGTCATTAGGTTAGAAAGTTATTTTTCTCCCCTCTTCTCTCTTACTCTTTTACACGATCATTGGCAGCAGCTTTCAGAAAAAGCTGGGCCTTTAAGAAAAAGATCAAATAATATAAACACAGTAACAAAAAATAAAAAAAGAAAATCAACAGGATCTGGTAGAAAACAAGCCACCAGCTAGACAGCATTGTTTCTGTGACTAACATTTAAACTCCGTTACAACTATACAGAGCAAAGTAACAACAAACCTGCAAGAATTACAAGACCAGTAAACTCGAAGAAGTCACTGCTCCTTGTGGAAGCCTTACAGCCAGCTCCAGCTCAGCCAGGCACTGACAGCTGAGCTGAAGGGAATGTCCATGTTTTAAAAACCTAAGTAGAGAAAGTGAGTTATAGTATCTATTTGCCCTTTAAAGAACAAACACTTTGGATCACCAGAACAGGTTACATGTACACAGAGAAGAGCTGTGTCAGAAGGTGTGCCAGGTGCACCTTTCCCATCAGAAGCTAAAGAAAGACACTTAGGAAAAAAACCTAAAGCAAGCAAAAAAAAAACCAAAAAAAACCCAAAAAACAAAAAACCCACAAAACAAACAAACAAACCAACCCACCCAAAAAACCCAACAACACAAAATCCCCTTTCCAGAGAGAAGAGCCATTTTTCACATGTTCAGAGTTGCCAGGCCAGGGAGGTGGGTCAGCCCTGCTGTCAGCATTGCTCAGTGTCATTACAGAGCCCTTTTTTATTGGGGCTCTGAAATTTAGGACAATATTCACACAGTCGTGTCAGTTCTCTTTATTAAGGTCCTTCAGAGATTTGACACTACATACTCTCATCAGATCAAAGCTATCTCTTAAGTATGCTAGTCAAAGTAGAGATCATGCTGTACTTTCCCACCTTCTCTCAAAGTTTGAAACAAAGCATTAAGAACCAAGGTATGAGCCATTTATCTGTCAAATAAAGATCAAGTATAGTCAAGAGCCTCTGGCAATAAAGATCAAGGCTAGTTAAGGGCCTCTGGCAAAGCTGATGGTGCAGTCTGTCTCCATCCAGCTTTAAAGAGGATTGATAGGAAGGCCCTTACCACTATTACAAAATAGAATTTTTGAGAAGTTTGAATTAACTCCCTTTAAGATCCAGAAAGGTCAGTATTGGTTTTCCCTCTCAATGGTAACTCCTGCCTTTTCCTTTTTGTAATCTCTAATATTCGGGAAAAAGAAGTCTTTAATGGCTACTAGCTGAAATGATAGTAATGCTGCAACTCTGAAACACTGCATTCCCCTTGTTAAAACGAAATAAAATAAATAACAAGAATGAAACAATTTAGCCGTCTGTCCACCTGGTTATGTTTGTAGCCTGGCGAAAATCAGGTTCATAGGCTGGAAGTGGAAGCTGATGTGGGAACTCATCTCTAGGTACACAGATGAATAACAGATGATCATAAAGAAAAAAGCTGATCACAGAAATAAAATGAAAAAGAAGAAGAAAACTTCAATTTATACTGATTATTTGGATTACAGTAGAAAAGAAATGCTAGAAGGTTTGTCTCTAGAGAATTCAGTCTGGGGAGTCTTCATTATAGGCTGGGATACTTAAACAGATGATATCACTGGACTGATTAGATGTTATCCAGCTGAACATTCTGCTGTCAGAAAACATCGTTAGTGAGAAGCTAAATAGTTGAAAGTTGTAATTGACTCGTGCAGCTTTTTTAATACAAAGAGAAAAGGGGAAGTACTTTGTTTCATGCTTTGTTTCAACACAAAGAACAAAAGATTTATATACATATATTTAGGAATAAAATATTTTTATTATTTCTGAAAGATAATTTAAGAATTAAATTCACTGGAAAAGTGTTATTATTAAAACCTGTATTTTGAATATTAGAAAAACCATCATCCTCTCATGTGAATACATCTCCCAAAAACCGAGTATCCTCTGGCTTGTCATGCCTTCGGAGGTGCCCCAGACTTGCTGTTGCTCCTAAGAGGTATAGCTCCACCCCACCGAGGAGGGTGGATGTGTGAGGACTTTCAGCCCTGATAAGACCCTAGGAACTGCACTTCATGTCTAAGATCCAGATACTTCAGACACATGAAGAGAAAAAAATAATTCATCAATATCCAGACATCCGTGTGAAATATCTCACTTCACCATTTGTACTCTAATGAAAAGCATAGAGTGCGATTTCAACCAGGCCTAATTTCTTCTTACAGAGCCAAGTACAAAATACAGGAGATCACATAACGACACGTGGACAATTCTTCATGCTAATAGAGGAAAGTCACCTTCACTTGAAAGCATTATAGTCACCGCTGCTCAAGAAAAGGATTAAGAACCACTCAGTTACTACCACCAAAGCTGTGACCAAGTGGAACCCGGTACACAACTATGATCAGGACTCTGTACTAGAAGAGGAGAAAATATCATTCCAGTAACTAATTCCATTAAAGCTGACTGCAGTGTTTATTGCTAGTAATACTAAAACACCTACCACTGACTCTCAGTCTGCCTTAGCACCTTTAGTAGTAATCGTCTCTCAGAGCACACTGAATGCTTGCCATTCCCCAAGGCTTCTGTTTAGGAAATACATCATATGAATGAAAATATCGTGAGAAACTTCAGCTTCTGAGCAACAATTGTCTCTGCATTTGACTCCCACTGAAGATCGTGTAAAATCTCCTGAAAGCCTCTCAATAGCAGTTTCAGTCCGAATGTACTGAGAACAGTGGATGAGATATCCACAGTGTAGTAGGAGCTTGCATTTAAAATAAAAGGGAAAACTACACCAAAATAAAGTACAAAGTACAAACCATGCAGCAAGATTATGCTTTACAAAGATGCAATCTCACTGGTTTAACTAGAGATGGACCAAATTTTCATTGCATATATATTTCTTACAGCAAAGCTGATTTTTTTTCCACCTGTCTTGTTCTGGGCTATTTTTATTGCCTCTAGTTTAGAGAAGCATTTAGAATTACTGAAAGTATAAGGAAATCAACATTTAAAAACCTGTGCTCTTCAAGATCCACAACGAAGCCAGACATTGTCTCAACGGCCAAAGCCTTGGAAATCGTATTTTGACATGAATCATAGAACATTCAAAACATACTGGAGTGGACTCAGTGCATCATAATTCAATTTATATTGTAATGCACTGTAAACTAGTGTGAAAGCTAATTTACACAGAAGATAAAGGTCATGAAGCTAAGGAGAAAAAAAGGATATGAACATTTCATTCATTCTCAGAGAGAAATCAGTTTGCCCAATGGAGGATGTTCTATAGAAATTTTTAAGTAAAACATTTTTATTAAACATGGAAATAAAGTAAAAAAAAAATGCAAATCAAGTCTATTACTTTAACAGCTATAAATGATCTTTTTATAAACATCCACCTTCCAGGACAGCAAACCCTCATTTATTTGTCAATACTGCACAGAAATGCTCAGTTTTTGAAGACTGGTGTTCAGTGCCAGAAGGTACCTAAAAATAGAGCCAGGAATCTATGTGCAGATTTTCAATTCCTGTTTTTTTTTTTTAAATTATATATGTACATATACACATACATAAACATATGTACATACATATATGTGTATATACATATAGGTGACCAAGAGGTATCCATTCATAAAATATTACTCTAGTTTGTAGATAACAGTAAAACATTCTTGGAGCTGCAGGCAGGCTCCTTAGGAAAGTGGAAATTAAGAAAAGGACAGGAGCCACACAGTGGTTTCTATTCTTTTCTCTAGATGGCTTCTGGGGCAGCACATGAGTTTCTTTGCTTTGCCTTTCAGAGAGGCCTTGATCCTCTTTGTACCATTACTAGGTGACTTTAGCACCTCCTTTTACACCCTGAAATCTGTTCCCCAAGACAGACATCTGAAAACCAAGTCTTGTAGAACATAACTCAGAAGGTCTTACCAAATTACTCACATTTTGTAAAGATGCTCTCTCAGGTGGCAGCGAAGAGATGTATTTAGAAAGGTGGAGAGGAAGAGGATAGAGATTCAGTAACAACACAGATAGTTCATGTCAATATTTTGTACGTTAGAAGTGACAATACATCTTTCTTCATCAACAAAAATAACAGAGACAGTTATTTAGCTATTTGTCCAGGGGCAAACATGATTAAAACATTAAGCTGGATGCTTCCAGAGTAAAATGATCTTCATATAGAGAACATAAATACTTATGACTCAGGTGAGTTCCAAAAAGGCATATACACAGCAACCGCTGACAGACAATGAAGAACTCCCAGAAGTCCTTTGGTAATTCAACAACATACAGCGAAAACACCTTGAGACAGCTAAAATACTCCCTCAGTAAATGTGAAAGGTTCACTTTACACCTGAGTTGCCATTTTGTAGCATCAAATATATCTTAAGTCTCAGAGGTGAACTGAAATTTGAGGAGAAATGCACATGCGTGCAACATTCTTAGATTGAAAATGTTTTAAAGTGGTTTAGAAAATTGCAAATGCTTATATGTATTAATGTTGAAGTGTCCAAATAAATTGAGTTTGAGAGAAAGTGAATCAAAGCCTCTTTATAGTATGTCCAAAGACCTCTCAAAATGCCCGCAGTATACACAAAATTCAAATCCCATTAACTCCTCTTAAAAAATGGGGCATCACAACTGCAGCAAGATCCATCTCCCAGTCAAGTAATCTAGTTATTGTGACAATGGTTCTCTTTATTCTGAGGCAAGAAATCAAACAGGAATAGAAAGCCTTCCTTCTTTAGCATGCGTCCTGGCTGAAGGCTGAGCTCTTGCATGCCAGCCCCATCCCTCTGATCTCTCTTGAGCCAAGGCTCACAAACAGGCCACGGCTTGCTGGCATTGCCATGGTTCTCACTTGTCTGTGCTCAATGAAGTAGTATAAGAGGATGCTTCTGGTTTTTTCACATTCAATACACTGATAGTATTCTTCTGTAAAATTTAGAAGCATATAAATAACAAACCATTACAGTGACAACGACCAAATTTCTATGTTTATAGAATACTGGCAGTTCATAAATATTAAAGTACGCTGGTAGCAACAAACTACAACATATAGATGCTATTTTTTTCCCCTTGAGATAGGGAAACAGTAACCATCACTGAAATAATTTATTATTTATAGACCTTTGAATTTTAAAACCACATGACTGCACTACAATTTTTCCATTAAAATTCTAAAAAGTATATTTGTTATCCCTTTGATGAATGTGCTAAAGGCAATAGAAACAGCAGCTATTGCTGACATTTCTCAGTGATATAGTGGTATTTGCCACTCATCAATACAGTTTTTTAAAACGAGTCCTAATATTGCCAAATAACTCTCATGTAGCTTCATTAAAGCAAAAACATAGGAATCCTGTCACCATTGGAGATTGCCATTATGTATCTTAATTTGCATCACGCAAGCATTACGGCAAGGAGAAATACACTCAGGCAAAATTCCCCTAGGGCTCATGACAGGGATTTTCTGATGCCTCCAGAGTCAGAAAGGAGCACAGTCAGATTTGTTGCCTAGTCAAGCCCTGCCTTGAAAGTTTCCTGACAGCTCCCAGGGTCCTTCAGCTAATTCATGTGACCTTTGCAGTCAGAAGCTTTTTCTCTTTCAAACTCAGTAGGTGTTATCCCCCTCATTTTTCTGGGAAAACAAAAAACATTTTCCTTCCTGTGATGCTGTTGGTCAAAAAGATCCTGATGGCAAAACATGAACAAATAATAAGTAGTCAACCAAGCTATATAGAAGAACTAAAATTGAAAAATATTCTCTATATTCAATCTCCCCTTGCTGTTTCAATGTTACATTAACAGCGCTGTGACCATCCTGGAGACTATTTTCCATCTACATTTTACATGATTCTGTTAGAGGGCTTTTAAAATAAGAACCTCACAAAAGAAAGAAAACTGTTCCATCAAGGTTTGTTCAAGGTTTTGCCACCTTATCTCAAAAATGACTTCACGAAACACAAAGCAATTGCATGTGCAAAAAGTATTCTGAGAGCACTTGTTCCCTATTTGCTCAAGTTCATCATTAAACACAGTGAACTATCACGTTTATATGTAAAATTTTCTAAAGCTCCAGCGTTATTATAGCATTATGAAAAAACAACATGTAAACTTTGGGTAAAACGTCACATTCAGTATTGGACACACTGCACGTAAAAACAATGCAAAGCCACTGGTTTGTAATGAGTACTTCTGATGCCTCAAAAAGCTCACTGTCAAAGTAACCACCTACTTTAAAGACACAGCGTACATCCTAAAAAGGAGGCAAAGACTGGGAAATGAAGACTACATTATCACTGAACAGAGTAGATTCTACTCTTCACCCCAAGATAGTTTTTCCTCATAACAACATTTCTTAATAGTTTTAGGCATCCTTTTAAAATACATTGATCCAAGAATGGTACATTGATTGCAATATCAAAGAAACAGAAAGGAAATCTCCAGAACCCATGAAATATCCACTTAGTAGGCCACAACAGCACATCACTGGCACTGCCAGATGTTTGAAGGAACATCCATTTATTCTTAAATACATTGAGTTCAGAAAGGTAGGTTTGATTTGTGTGAAGGTTTCTAACTACAGAACTCTGCCTAAAGTACCAAACAACGAAAATCTTTACTGAAATTTTTGTCTGAGAATGAAAGTTGTTCAGTCTCTCTCACGTGGAAAGCTGAAGGTTGGCATGGAGAGAACTGTAAGAGGCTGCAACAGCTGCTTAGAGACATAAAGCTACGTTTTGTCACATGTGGCATCTAGGAAACACCTCCACTACACAGAATAATATGTAGCTTTCACTGTATTAACAGTACTCTTTATTTCTCCACAAATACCAGGAAGAATGTGCAGTGGAAGGGAACATTTTCACTCTAATATAGAATTTTCCCTCCATATGCAATTAGGAGGAAAACAAAAGCATCAGCAGTACTCTTCTCTACTTTCACAAATATTTCCTTTTTTTTCCCCCCCTTTAAATAAGAGTACCAGTAATGTTCTTTTAATAAGGAAAATTTATTTGCTTCTGGTAAAAGGACAGCAACAGCAGTGAAAATTCTCATTACTCATTCAAACTTAGTTAAGACTTAGAAAAGAAGAAGAGACTGCTTACATAGAAATGCTTTTGTGTCAAATATACAAAGTGTGGGTATATTCAGAAGTGCTTCGAATGTTCTCATCAAAGCATCAAATCTAGTCAAAACTTGTACAGCTTTAGGTTTTACAAGAACCTTGGATCCCAGCCTGGGTGGTCAATAATTTCTTGTGAGAGAATTTGTCAGAACTTAATCTGTTTTTTTGTTTGTTTGTTTTTGTTAAATTGGAGTTGAATCTAAAATTTAATTTTTGCGAATTCTGGACCAACAGACTGATGCCCTTCAATAACAAGCATGGAAGAATCTGTCAGAATCTCAATTTGCACTGACCTGTGGCCAGCGGAAGGAAGACCTACTCACACAAAAGAACCTGTTATCTACTACAGCCAAATATGGTGGCAGATGGTAGCATACGGAGTTCCAAACATGAGCAGCACAGGGCACCATTATCATGTAAACATCCTCAAAGGAATTTCCAGAAACATATGGAAGGTGAGCCTGCAGAACGCGCCCAGGTGTTTATGGTCAGTTCATGAAATCCAAAAGAACGCACAACTGACTTGCAGCACAAAGTGGTTTAACAACACACAAGCTGATGAAACACTGACACAAACTCAAACAGCATATGCAATATTCTATTTACTATTTTTTCCTTACTTGCATAAGCAGGCTTTAACAAATTAAGTTGCAATATCCTGCTGCTCAGCTGAGATTTCTCAAGTCCAAGAGGATTCAGAACAAGGCTGTCCTGAAGTCACACCTCTGCTTTATCTATCTCGTAATTTTTGCCAATTATATTTTTCCTCAATCTCTCCATGCCAACTATAAACAAAAACAAACAAAAATTGAGTCCTGAAAATTCCTTACTGAATCCAAAAATAAATCACTGTAAGAGCATACTTACGAAACCCCTGAAACCAGAGATCGGTCAGTGCCAGTACAGACAGAAGCAGCTGGATGTTCTACAATATTTAGGTTTAAATTGAAGATAACAACTATCCTCAGCTCAAGAAGGCATACCAGCAGGAAGTCTCTAAGCCCCTAGATCACATTGCAAAGAGATAGATGCAAGGAACCTCCTGAAACTTGACTGAACAAGACCTTTGGCAATCTGATCTAACTCTTACGTTGGCCCTGCTTTGAGCAGGAAGTTGGATCATTTGATCTCCAAATCTGAATGTTTCTACGATCCTATGATGTATGTTGCTCAATATACACATCTCCCTTAAATACATGTGAAAATCATATGGTACTGGATGATTAGACATGCACTCACACCTACATTAGTTTCGCTTCCTGTGATGCTTTTCAGTGTTATGAGTCATGCCAGGCATTCTATATTTGGAAGATAGCAACACACCACAACACACAAATATTTTAGAGATTTTGGAGAAGTTATGAGATAACCTATAACTGTATCTACTAACAAAATTCTGTGAGCTCTACTAACACTTTCCTTCTGCAGAGGAAGAGTGATTTTGAGAACATATTGCCACCCTTGATTTCAAATAAGAATCTTTAGTACCAACAGGAAATTGAAAACTGCATTTTTTATGTATCCCTTGAGAATCAGTGTCCAAAAGGCAAACTAGATATCTCCTAGCTATTTAAGAGCTAGTTACATTTTCTTAAGTGGTCACACTATTGCAGCAGAGCTCGCCTGGCCATGGACCAAATCTGGAAAAAGGGTTAAACTTGTCTGGACAACCCGGAGATCCTTTGCTTTTCTCAAAGTCAAGCCGGATTTCTGCACCATAAATCTGTAGCTTCAGATTGTTACAGAACTTGTGTAGATTCATTTCAATTCATAGTCAATTAATGAGGCTGCGCTGGTCTGAATCAGAGGAGAATCCAGTCTTAAGAGACTCATTTTCAAATGTAAGGTACCACATACTTATCAGGGCAGGATACAGTTTAAAAGTGTTTGTTTATTCTGTTACCCCAGCACCTGGCAAACAGCTTTCAAGTCCAAGACATTTATTGTCTGTTAGAGTGTACGTGGGCTCTAAGATAGCTAGAGCTTGATTCATAAACCCATTCATATGAGCATACTGTAATTTTTTCAAGGATCTCTCATACACTAGTCAGGCTTCAGGGTGAATGTTTCATTCAAAGAAAGGAACATTTTTATTACATGAAAATACTGTAAAACACAGGTCAGGTGCTAGGGAACTGCAACTCCTCAGAGAATTATGGCCTTAGGAAAACAATCCCATTTGACCACTGAAAGACTTCATAATGTTTCTGACTTACTCTTTCTCCTCTTAAGATCTGCCAGAGGTGGACTAAGATCTGACAGACCAAATGGACTTCTTACTAAATTTCTTGAGTCTGAAAGGACCCCCTTTCAAAGACTGAAAGGTCAGCCCCTTATACATAGTTCTCCCCAGAACTAACAGATGAAGGTCTGACAGCATGAAATAATTCCAGTTCCTCAGATGTTAACCTCCTACGTCATGCACACCTACTTTACTTATTCTTCCAGTGAATTCCATAGTTTGTGGTGATATTTGGGAGGATAGGGATACTTTCCTTCTCAGGGAAAATGCTAGAAATCATCTTGCTCTTTGTAAGCATTTACCAACATCTTATGAATGGTATCTATATCTCCTACTCTGTATCATATGCCCACACAGAATCCCAAGCTCAGAAGACAGCTAACTACCTGGTTACAAAGGAAGAAATGTGAAGTTGGTAGGCACTAGCTGCTCATTCCTATTAGAATTAAAAAGACTCGTAAGAAATAAAATGCTACCTATACACTCATAGGACAGTTTGTCAGCTTTTTACATCAGCTATTCATTTCCTCTCCCCTAGCATAATTGTTCCATTTTCATTAATAATTTTTTAAATATCTACTGAGACCATTACACTAAAAAAAAAAGAGAAGTGGCTTATAACTTAAGACATATAAGTTGCTATGTTTTTGGAAACTGAATAGAATTCATTAGAGATATACACTTACCACCAGCTTCTGATCTTTCTGGAATTACCTATTCTTCAGAACACCATAATGAGATTTTTAATATAAACTGCTTCCTATATGCCAAAGCATTAATTCTTGTGAAATGGAAATCATCTTATCTTAAAGAGGATGAATAGAGTGTAGGACATCATGAATTACCTTTGATAGAAAATGCCTCTTTCAAAAATATCGGGCAACTAAGGCTCTTTCTGTAGCATCTGCTCTCATTTTTATGAATGGACTTTTCTATTGGTTTCTTTTTTTTTTTTATAAATCCCCACACGTTCCTCCTCTATAGTGTAGAGTCTAATTGAATAGGAAAATGATGAATCACCAGTGGGATGCTGAACATTCTTCAGCTTCCCTTAAAAAAAAAAAACAAGGGATTCAGGGAGCCCTGCACACCTTGGAGTCCATTCGCATTCTTGCAAAATGAGCCCCGTATAGATTCTCTCCCCCAAACTTATTGTGTGAGACATTAAAAACTTAAATGCAAGAGAGAAGACTCAACAAAAAAACTTAAATTACGTTTCTCTGAAATCTGGATACAAGTCCAACTTATGTGAATTGTCCCCCTCCCAGATAATTTAAAAACATCCTAAACTGCTGATATTTCACAATAGTTACAAACTGGTTGATGCTGGGGCAACCTGATGTTCATGCAACACAGTTCTCAGAGAATAGTTAGGGGTTTCTGAAAAGAGGATCCTTTCAAGGGATGAGAAATAGGACATGAAAAACTGAGACGTGTAAAAACATGAGTCAAGTATTTATGATTTTCTTTTGAAGAGCTTCAAAATCTAGAAGTCAAGTTGTGCAACCATATATCATCATTAAAAACAATAATAATAACAAACACTGAAGAACTCTAAGCTGCACACAAGTATGCAGCCAACTTCGAAGTAAATGCAAGAAGCGTTCCACGCAGAAATTTGCATACTCCTTTAGGCACTGTGAATGAACATTGATTACCAGTCTCCTTTGTACCACAGATATCTTACAAGCATACTGACTCTCTGGAGGTCAAAGTTATGTGTGTTTAGAAACAGTTTTCAAAGTCACATTGCTTTATGACTGTTCCTATGTCTAAAAACTAATTAACTGTGACAAGCTGACCATTAAGAATAAACACTCACACACACAACATGATGACAGATGTTTTAACACAAATATGTCACCCTAAAAGAGAAGTGACAGGTTTAAGTTTCAATTAATTACGTAAGTTTTGGAATACAATGATCATTTTCAAACTAATGAACCCTGTTAGACTAGGAATACAGTACTCTTAGTTTTAAACAGCCATCCTACTTTCAAAAGCAAGTGAGCTAAAAAGAAGGTAGTACTTCTATGCACTGCAATCTGTTCCCTTTCTGTACTTAGCCTTGACTGAGTAAACTACTCTGGCTTCTTTTACTCCAATTTACACGGAAAAGTCAGAGATGATAGAAAAGCAAGAACATAGGATTTAATTTCAGATATTTTTACAGTCAGCTAAGTAAAATTGTCCCCAGTATATAACTGGACATTTTTTTCTAATGAGACATAAGATTGACCTAATTATTCTATTTCTGAACACAAGACTTGGAACATTTGAGGGGATAAAATCCTACCAAACAAGACTCCATATTTCTGTCTTTTACAGAGCCTTGTATTTCTATTCCTTCTGTGTCCTTCCTACAAAAAATAAAATAAAGGTTTTTATTCACCAATCCCATCTTATTCTCCTGTATTAGAGATCTTGCACAGATGTGATGCAGCTTGAATTCTGAACCACTGTGAAAACCCTGGAACTTCCCAGAAGGCCTCATGGGCATCCACTTAAGGTATCCGACACACAGCTTGGCACCCATACCACCGACCCGGTTCATGTCATACATTAGTACATCAGTAACCTTCTAAGGAAACATTTTAAGAAAGCCACAGTTGCATCTTTTCTTTAAACAAAGTAGCTAGGTTAATGCCAACACCAAGAAACTTTATGACTTAAAAAAAAAGCCAGAAGTACCCTAAAGATGCATGGGAAGCAATATCATCAGTGCTGCTAAGCATCTAACACAAATCTTACACTGAGCACACTTTTTGATTACTTATTTTTACAAAAATAGAATCAATTTTCCTATGAGTGATGAAACTGCACTTTTCCACTATGAACAATTGCCTTCAACTTTTTCTGAAGAAAAGGAAAATAAATAGAATAATTTTCATTTACTGAAGCTCATTAACAAAAAGCCCCAGCACTAGCCTGTTAACTTAGATTCAGATTATGCCTAAGGTTGCAGCAGAACTAATTTCTGGATTAGTATTCATTCACAACCATCCACTCACAGAGAACCTGAAAATAAAACATTCTGTCAAAATCCAAGTCAGAAGTTGAAACCACTAAAATCAGACTTGGCAAAGCTTTCATTTTTGGGACTGTCCTTATTTACTCAACAAGGGCTCATAGAAGTCATAGACAGAGTGGGCGCACCATTTTTCTTACATCCTTGTGCAATAGCAGGATATAAGTTACACTGCAGTAGTATTTATTTATTTATTCTGCACACACGCCTGAGCTGCCAGTCCAGCATTCTATCCCTTACAATCACTGTGAAAACCATCACAGGGGAGAATATTTTACACAATGTGTAGATGAATGTGGCAGATGTTGAGTCATATACATCACTGGTGGTCTAGAACAGTAATTTCACATATTGACTTGCATCACAGAGTTTGCTCTATGCCAGAAGGAATAGCTTTTCCTTATGTACCAACAATTTCCATTTGTTCACTTCAATAGCTCCTGATCTTCCTCAACTAAAGCTAGATTCCACACTACAAAGTTTGTATCCATATGTATCTTACTCAAAATCTGGGGGCTGTGTTCAGGTTCTAAGCCTATGTCTAAAGGGTACGGAAAAAAGAAATAATAGAGGAATTAACATAGCTATTATGGTCTTTTGGTATTTAAAGCTATCATTTTCATCTTTCTGAAAAATTTTTTACACAATTCAGTGACTCGAAAAGACAACAGTTAAAATCCATGTGTTGTGACATTGCTATTGATGATTCTGCTAGTCCCACAAATATATCTTCGTGAAAATTAGCATCCCTGTAAGAAGCAAGAATTACATGAATATGTTGGTTTGTTTTTTTCAACTGTATCAATGAGCATGAATGTCCGATAGTGATCTGCCTGGTAAAGTATGCTGAGCTACTGCAAAAATCTTAAGAAAAAAATGTTCTTATAGACAGAACTTGAAGCAATTAAGCTTGATGAAGTACATAGAAAGATCTTTCTGTGGATTAATAACTACTTAAAGACAGAAAATCAGTTTCAGGTAAAAACTGTCAGCTTTCACATTGAATAGAAGTATAGAATCTTCTAGAACTTGGGCTGTGGGATTTGGGCTATCTAATATATTTATGAGTGAGGTGAAAATGGGATGAAATGAAAGCACTCTTCACTTCGCAAAACACACAGAGGAACTAGAATAGGTTAGGAGAGAGATGGAATAGTTCTTACATGAGTACAGACTGAAAAGAGACCAAGGTTACCCTGCCTCAAAAAGAGGCAACCCAACAGAATGTGATAAAGTCATGTAAAACTAGGAAAAGAATAGAAAACTAACTAGGAAAACATCTCTCACTATTTCCCGTATCACACAAATTAGAAAATCAGACTGAAACTTAAACCAAACAAGTTATTTCTTTGATACAACACATAATTATTCTAGAATTCATCAATTGGCAGAGGATGTTTTTTTTTAAAAAAAAGCTATAAACGGGTTAAGAGAAGGTTTAGAGAACTTTGGGAAGAACGGTCCTACTTAATAACACTGATGGATGCTATTAAAAATGATGGTCTGGAGGAAGTATACTTCTCATAAAAAATCCATAACTAACTGCTAATGATGATAAATCTTCCAGGATAGCTGCTTCTACATCCCAATTATGTTCTTTAATATTCTGCTTCTGCCTATTTTTCTCCTTCCAAGAGATCCAGAGTCACAGCATAACTCTGTTGCAAAGCATAGAAGTTGTCAAGTTACCTTAGGTTTTCACTACTGGAAACTAGGATGCAGTGCTAAGGCTTTTTTTTTTTTTAAATAAAGGTTGATTACATGTATGGTAAGCTGTTACCATCATTATTATTACTGCATGCTATTATTGAGACTTTCTGTGGCGTAGCAGGCTCTCCCCTTCTGAGATCAGAACTTTGGCTGTGTCAAGGAGGCAAGGATAACCTTTCAAGTACATGAGATACTTTCTTCTTTCCCCCATCCTCTGAAATGATAGTATTGCTAGCAGAAAGCTGTCCCTCAGAGCACACTTACCTCAATACTCCATTTAAATCACAGCAGTAATACATCTTGAAGTACACAGAGCTCTACAGGAATTCATCTGTAGCCCCAAAGACTCTACACTATGATCCTTTGCCAGAAGTGATTCAAGGCACATCTGAAATGTATGTCAGCATTCAAAAGAGACATTTCTAGTTTTTCAATCCTTGCATCAAAAAAAAATAAAAATAAAAACAACTATCCTTGTTCTTGTTTTTTTTTCCCCTCTCCCCAGTATGCTTTATATTTCCAAATTCTACCAATTAGATATACTAAAAAAAGTTGTAATTTAAAACCCAATTGTGTAAATTCAATTACATCAACAGTTGAAAGATCTTTCAAAATTCTAGAGTCAAAGTTAACTGAGTTTAGGCATTTTTCAGACAAATTGGCAGGGGATTAATTGAATTTCCAATGTTTTTATTTGCTTGTTTTGAACCCAGATAATCTTTTGTTCTTTTCAGTTGACTTGCCTTCTAGCACTCACAAATTGAAAAATAGAAATCAACATCATTAGTATTCCTGGTACCTCAGCTATATATTAACACATTTTCCTTAGTGTGAGAGCAGAATTTTTGTATGTATTTTAAGGAGGACTATACCTATAGTAGCACAGGATATTCCTACAAGAGTTTTGTCTGAGGTAGTACTAAATAAAGGAGAGCGATCATGCATGACTATTTTATTATTGTAAATCTTTGGCAATTCGAAAAAAATCTGCCACATTTTATAACTGAAGCAGGGCCAGACTTGCATCCCTCTGTAGTAGAAGGAAGTTTTTCCACTAATATCCATAGGAACTGAAAAGTTGAATTTTGTTTAAGAGGCTCTTAAAGATTCTCAGTTGAAAAAGTTCCTCTGAATTCTTCCTTTTCTAATTATGCTCAAATTTAGTACTGCATTTATCTTTAAAATGCATCTGTGGCTTTTGTAATTTGGGACACGCACAACTTTTTCAAATTGGTATTTTTCATAAATCTATTTTGTCATGCTAGAAGTTCTCTAGTCTGATCACCACACTGCCTGCGAGCACGCAGCAAGAAGCAAAGGCAGGAGCTGACAACCCCCAGCACCCATTTTCAGGTGCAGCCAAGTCTGCTTTCCCATAATTGTTTGTGCCTCTCACACTCAGGAAGCAAAATCCCTTTCTTGTTCTCCTCTAAAACTGAAAAAACAAACAAACACAAACAAAACCAAACCTTCACACCAGACCACTCTTTGAACGTCACAATTCTTCTCACTTCTAATCACTTGTTCTATAAACGCATACAACATGGATGCCCTTGGTTTTTGTTGTTTTTTGTTTGGTTTGAACAACAGTGCATGTATGCAAATACAGACAAATCAGAAATTAATGTACTAACAGCAGCAAACTAGTCTGTGGAAAAAATACATGAACTACATGCATTCCAAGTACATCATCACAATATAAGGTTAGTTGAAATAAAAACAACAGTCCTCTGAAGTTTTCACTAGAAACCAATAATCTGTCAGCACAAATGATATTACTGTTCACTGGATTCTGATGTGGGGATTTATCATTCTCCAATGGACAAAATAAATAGATAAGGTTAATTCTCAGGATCTCAGTACTCTCTGCAATATACTGCCTTAGCCAATAGTGTTTAGGGCTCTGCTTGTCATTTGCTTTTGAGTCCGAGCCTTTTGATCTTGGAGCTAAAAGAATCATCTCTGCCTGCAAGATCTGAGGTCCATATATTTCAGTGCTGTAAGTATTGAAATTTACCACTAAAATTACTTTGTGAAGATAAGCCCTACTGGAAGGGCTGGCTTCATGCAGGAACAGGCTAAAATAACTCAATCTGAGTATCCAGCCAGAAGCCACACCACCAAGACAGTTAAGCACAAGAACAATACTGATGTGACAGTTACCAACTTTAAGCCATCATTCCTCATGCAAATATTTATAACATTTTATATCTGTCATTCCAGTGTTGTAGAACTCTACAGTGTTTATCAGGGACAGAAATTAGAAGGTATACCATAGATTTAAAAAAAAATTGATGACTTTCACAGCCACAGGAAGAGTCAGTGTTTCAAAAGATATCTACACTTATTTTTCTGTAGTGCCTGAGAGTTCTTACAAATATTAGCTAATATTTCAACACAATCCCCTAGGAACTTGGATGTCAGCAAAATGAGCAACTATCCTCCTTTGTCATTTACCCCAAGAAAAATCACGACAGACAAAATTCACACAATAATTCTGTCAGTCAGGGACTAAAACAAATCTCCTGAATTGCAGCCCAACACCTCAACTGAAATATTGTCCTTATAAACCCACTAAATCTTGAAATGCAAGATAGTCCTTTGCATGGCCTTCTCTTTATTCAGCAGAACAAAAGTAAAACATACTTCACAGCTGTTGCCAGAAATAGCAGCTCCTTCCAATCATTATCTGAAGGTGTAGATATAAAAGAACCGGGCAAAAAAAAAAAAAGTAGTAACTCCAGGTCATGATCTGGAATGCCTTCTCTAACTGGCCTAGAGTGAAAAGGGGTTAAAAAGAAAACTAATGTCATACAAAGTTAGGACATTTCATTCTCTGAGTTCTTCAAGCATGTGTGACCACAGACAGATCAACTGTAAGTATTTTCCATTGCTGATAGTGCCTTTTTCTAGTGCTACCCAAATCCTTTAAATTTCCATGGTTTGGGTAATCCTATTTCTTTTTAAATCACATTAAGACCCACCATAAGTGTTAAAGATATTGAAAAGAACGAATACACAACTTGCAAAGAGAGCAGAATGAGCCTCACAAGTGAGGAGAAATGAGCTGCCTAGAATCTGCCAGAGCATCATTAACCTTTGGTACGTAGTAGCAAAAGACATGGTGGATGGACCGGGCAGCCTCCAAAACACTTCCAAGCTCAGGTTCTGCTAGGCCTCACCACACGTCTAGGGAACAAACATTGCACAACACTATTTTTTACAGAACTTTGACATCAGGCAACACCAATTCTTTAGCCAGCAAATGCTTTCAAATGCCTATGTTGTTGATGACTGAAAGAATTAGAAAAAACAGAACACTTGGCCTTTTCATGAATGTGCTAACAGGCTTCAACTAAAGCAAGTTTTGCTTGCCCTGACATAGTATGCCAAAGGCACACACTGCTTCAAGCTGAATACCTCTAATTCATTATTTTTACATTCACTAGTACTTTTGTGAACTGAAAATATCTGCAATTGGAAAATTGGTACACTGCGCTCCACACTGCTAGTCAACTTTTCACATTACATTCACTACTTAAAGTTATATTCAACGACTTGTACAAGATCCACTGGTAGCCCTGAAATACTTTGTTGAGTAGCAAGACAATACAGTTGCTGCCATCCAGAGTGACACATTTCTGAAACCTAGTCTACATGGGTTGCATTCAGGATGTAACTAGATGCATCAGTCTGTCACCAGTCCATTCTTGGCAATTCTGCAGAGACTAACTAAAAACAAGACAGAAATTAGTGCAGTTCAGATAAGTTTCTATAATGCAGATGCTTCTTCACCAAAAAATGGACTGGCGTCATTAATCCATTGCACAGTGGCCAGTGAAATAAATATTTTCCATCTCCTATGAAATTAATGTATGACTACTGCTAGGACTGAATTTATTTGAGAGACCTGAAAATAAAGATAGCCACACTCCATTTCCAGCCTCATAAACTCTCTAAGCTACCCCTCTTCGGGCAAATGGTACCTGTCGTTACCAAAATGAACAATTGAATGCTACTTATTCTTTCACATATAGAGAACTTTAACCTGGTGAAATCTGAAGCTTCAGCTGCTGGAAAGCACTGGCTGTGTGTATATATAAACACAACTTGAGTGCATAGACCAACCTGCTAGTAACTTCTCAAGTACTGTGAAAAACTAATTTTCCTAGAGATTATTTTTCCCTCCCAGACCGTAAAAAACATTTTTTTTTAATCCATGTAATGGATATATTTCCACAGCTCTATTCAAACCAATGTACTTTTTGTACCTTTCAGTATAACAAACCTCTCTCTTCTCTACCACAAATCACTACAGGAAAGTTTAATATGATACTCCAAGACAGGCCTATACTGTTATCTCTTAAATCAGTAGCACTGTTGCCTTCACTTCGTAGTGCTGTGCCTGTTAAGTTCAAATGATGACAGCAAAAGATGACTGCTGCTAAGAGCACACACCGTATCCCTCCCAAAAGAAACATCATTAACACCGCACTGACTAACGCAAATTCATCAGTGTTCTATTAATAATTGCTGGTATCAAAAGAAACCCAATCTTTTCTCTTGCATCTACATCGTCTATTATAACTATTGTATGGGAGGTCATACTACTTGAGAAAACAGCATTTGAAGCTGCAATTCATGTCATCATAATTGTGTTCCTTCAAATCTAGATATTCTGATTCTTGAATTTACAGACAAGAATTGTAAGAATTGTCACATGGATAGTAAACCCTCACTGCGTTGTAGTTCTTCAGGGGCTTAGTTCTTAGACTGAAACAAATTTTATTAATACAAAGGAAAGTAAATCTTCAGAAAGTTTGCAATGGGTTATATAGGCCTATTCCTGTGTCCTTAGTTAAATAAAAAGTCATTCAGTACCTTTCATAAGGCACTGCATCATTATCCTGAAGAACCATTTATTTATAAACCAGAGCTAAATATCTCCTTGGTAAAAATAGTGGTTAGGTGTATGTGCTACAAAAAAGCTTTTGAAGAGCATCCAACTATATATGGAACAGCAGCAAAAAGGAAGACTGTCCAGAGAAGACTATCACCAACTAGTAGACAGGAAGGCAACTAGGATTAAGACAACACGTACTAATCAACCAGTTTTATAACTTATCTACATAATGAATGGAACCGAGATGAACATGTAATTAGTTTAATTGAATTATTACCTTCAATATCCTTTGAACACAGCATATTTAGAAAAGACTTACGATTTCAGAATCCCTAGGAGAAAATGAGTGAAGGATGATTTATAATTTTATTTACATGGACTTAATTTGTTTAGAATATACAGTATCACATTGTGTTTTTTTTCCCTAAGAAAAGGAATAAGGATGTGTCCAATTAATTAGGAAAATAAACCAATGTGCTAATTAGCAATCTACTGTTAATTTATGATCTGATACCCAGTGTTGTGCTCTCACTGCAGATAACGCAAAACCTGTCTCCTTCCTAAACTCAAGCTGTACAGTCAAGTTACCTTCTCTTTTGTCAAGCTTTACTGTTTTTAATAGATTCCTGAAACCTCTCCAGAAAAAGTCCTACCCACTACAAAAGTGATGAGAGTGACACGTTATCTATATTTTCAGTATACAACATTCTACTTTATTCAGATGCACATCCCCATTTTCAAGTTGTTAGTCTACAGCAATGCGGGGCAAAATAAATAGAGCAGATGTAAGACAGTCGTTCTAAGTAGGGAAGAGTAAGGTGTGCGCCTATCACAGTAGGCTAAATGAGAAAGCTATTCTCTACATCTAAGTTTAACTGAAGAGAATCACAGTGCTTCAGTTAGAGAGATATGGTATTAGCTAACCTCTCACCTGAAGGCTGCTATTAAGAGGTGAAAAGGGAAGGAAGGGCACTGACACCATTGTGACAACCCACATTAGCCTGGAAATCCAATCAAGAGCTCACTGAATGAGGGCCTCTGAGACAAATGCAACTTAGGGCTGAAAAGAATCCTCCTGGGGAACAGAGGAGAGAGATGCAGGTGTCATGTGGGATATGCCTCAGTCCATAATATAATCCTATACCTACAATAACAATCCTAAAACAGCTGAACATTCAACTTCTTTCTCCTTACAGAGGAGCTTTCAGCAACTCACAGTGGTGAAAATAAACAAAACCAATGCTATCTCATGTCAATAAAATTGAGAGATGGAAGGGAAAAAAATAACACAAAAAGCGGGGATTTTTTTTCCTAGAGATTGTTAGTGTACTGTCAAATCTATCTTTTTAATTGGAAAGTTGCTCTATTTAATATCATAAAAGTTACTTTTTACCTAAAGCTAGTTAAAATTAAGAATTAACTATTTCAATGTTATATTGAATATGTTATAGAAATAATAATAATTTAAAAAGTCAAATCGGAACATACAAGATTTCTAAATGCAGAATTCATTTAATTCTTTTCCAGTTAATATTTCACAGATTTTTAATGATGATGTTTTTTTCTTTACTTCCAAACATGTGCATTAGTTTAATTGTGGCTGAGGGATAAACCATCAAAAAAACGTTGAGAATGAACATTTGAAAAGCAGTTAAGCTCCATTCAATTATTTTCAAAGTTTCTGCATTGAAATTATTTTTTTTTTTTTACAAACATCTATGATCCTGATAGGCAGAAGTATAGTTCCACTATGAATACAGAATACACAATGTCTAGTTATCATCTCCTACAGCTTCTTTCCAACAGCAGCACCTTGCAAACTTCATCTCATTGGTACCAACTAAGAGCGATGCACCTTCACTTGTCTATGAAACCACCTTATTACCAGGAAATGAGAGAGATTAAATCATATCTGGCAAAAGACACTAACAATGCTTGTCCCATTTATAGTAGCAGATGGCAACACCATAGATGAGAACACATTTGGCTGGACAAACAGCTATCTGTCCAGCTACTGAAGCTGTACCATTAGTAGCAAGCAAAATCCAGTTTGATTATATGAAGTGAAATTAAGATAGCTAATGCTGGGGAATATTTTTACTGCTGCATTTAATGGACGTGAGAGCAATTCTCCTATCTAAAATTCTCACTAGTACCCTATAATCCCTTCTTTTCCTCAAAATACAGTTTTCCCTATTGATGTTTATTTGCTGTGTAAATGATAGCCTCAAATGTTCATTCTCACTCTTATTTCCTTTGCCATAACTAATAAAGACCTCGACTTGTTGGACTGACTTAGTTCAATACAGGTACCATGCCTGCATTAAGCTTCAGTGTGCAATTATTTCTGCAGTCTGCTGCCAGTACTGTCATCGCACCTGTAGCCATTATAATATACACATTTTAGGATAAGAGATTCAAAGCCCCATGCAATCAGCAGAATAGTTTCCTTATGGAACAGTAGAGTATGAGATCAAATGGGAGTAGTGAAAGAAGCTTCTTACCCTGAGATGTACTTAATTTCATGTAAAAATCATTACTTCTAGAAACAATAAGCATTTTAAAAGTAAACTTGACACTTATCCTGTTCACATTCAAATACTGTAAGTATTCTAAATCATATTCACTGTATTAAATGGGAAGTACAGAAGTCAGTAAAATAATGTTTCATGAACACAAAGAATGCTATAGTTAGAAGTGCCATATTTTCAAATCAACACTGAAAAAAACCAACAACCCATAGACTATCTGAAAACAAGAATAAAAGCTATACACACAAGATTTTAACAAGAAAATCTCTCCTGATAGCACCTGTGCTTCTGTTTGCTTGTTATTTCCCCCTCTTCCTTACCCTTCATTTAAGTTAGCTCCCTTAGCTCCTTAAATCACTCCCTTTGCTCCAACAGTCCAGCTACCTACGATACTGTCTCTCTGAATTACTTCCAGATGAAGTTGTAACAATAAAATACTTACAAAATGTATGCATAAGCACAGCTCTAATTCAATAAACAGCAAAGCTTTTGTAATGTAATATGGGTAGAGACAAATCCAAGCCCATTCCCAAAATGCAAAGTATGAGCAAGAAATTACAGATTCCCAGCTACTATCCAGTTTTGCTAGTTTCAGATTGCTGTTGAAGTTCAATTTGGAAGAGACTCTCTTAAGAATTTGCTTTTAATAACCACTGCATGACTAACACTGCAGTGGTAGGCTAGACTGCTGCTATTCCTTGTCAAAATTTCCTCCACATACTTCACAAAGAAAGAATGTAAGACTATTCTGTTATGTTGTTATAATTAAGGCACATGCCTCAGTTTTTCCTGCTTTTCTTGGTTAACATTTCTAAGACAAATGACTGAGTCAAGATTATTATATTGCAATTACTGTGGACATTTATATGTCTTGTTTGATGTGATGTGCAATCAGTTCTTAGAAGCAGAATGAAACTCTCCCACTCATAAAAGCATATCTTGGCAATGAATGAAACATTCTCCTCTTCCCACACATGCACAACTGGACATTAACTTCCAAAATCAGGGACACTCCCTGCAACAAGGATCAAAGGAACCATGAGAAGAAAAATGCAGAAGATGAAATTCATGAAGAATATCTTCCATTCCAGAGAGAAACATGAGCACTCCATCACCCTCTTTCTGAAAGGACTCTATCTGGGCACTCAAAACAAACCACTTTGACCTTCTATGACCGAGAACAGTAACTTTGGTGTTGTTTCAAAAGAACTACTTTGTCTTCCTTTAACTCAACACCAACTGTTTGACCCCTCCTTATAAAGCAGTTTCCACATATCTACCAATGAAATCTAGACCATCTGAAGTGGAGACAAACCAAGGCACTGGCCTACCAACCTAGTCTCACAGCCAAAGGAGCTAGGGCAGTCGAGCATTCCTAAGGAGCTGTGTCAGCACAGACCTCAAGAAATAATTATTTGGAAAGGCTACGTGAAATGTAAAAAACTCTCAGCAGAAATGTGGAACTCCTGGAGGTCATACAACAGCAAGCCAGAGGCCAAATGAAGTGGAGTTTGGGATTCCAGCCAGGCATGCATAACCTGGTTCCATACGGTTTCTAAACCATATCTTTTGTTTCATCTTGCACTGCAGAATCTTGAAGTGCACAGCTGGCTTAAAACACAAGCAGACAAACAAACTACTAATCCATTGCTTACTTCTGCCTTCCATAAATTGAAAAAAATAACTTAATCTTAGTGTCTAGCAAATTACACAATTTATTTGCTGGGAAGTTCATTATTTCATGTAGATGTATTTTTTTTTTGTTTTGTTCATAGGATGCATAAAACATGCATAAGCCCTTAATAGCTAAACACACTTGTTAGATAACATGAGACTAATCAGCCTTCTCATGAATAATTAGAAACCTAGGTGGACTTCCAGGTGAGCACCCAGTACACCCAAATATGAAATCGATACAGGTCAATAGCATATTTGGCAGTACAATTGCTGCTTGCACTCCTGCCCCCATGTACCTAGCTTAACACATAGATATAATGCCCGGGTGGAGAATGCCTCATCTAGAAAACTCAAAGAACACGTTGTACAAGAAGGCTAAAATGTCAATGCAGTCAAAAAAATTTGATTGCACATAAGTGATAGAAAGACAGAGCTCAATTTCCTATGCTGAAAACAAGATATCCTTGATAAACTTCAATATGCACTTGAATATCAGTTGGCATAGATATGATAGCTTATTAAAATGAACCACAGTTCCACAGTTTAAAATAGGAATAGATGTAATTTTAAAGCCAAAGCCAGTATGTTATAGTTCAAGAAGAAACACTTCTGGAAAACAGAATAGCTATAAATAGAACTATATACATTATATATAAGGACATAATTGATCGAAGTCTGTTACTGCACAAAACAGTTTGTCAAATGGTAGAAGACTGGAGTATGAAGTTACTGGTTTTAGTTGATGCTCTTTTCGTTAGGCTGTACTATCAATATAATGAATTCTTGAGATTCAGCATGCAATCTACTGGGGAATCCACAAAATTCAGCCACATGCCATCTACAGTCTAAGTGATGAGAGGCATTTCTCACCGTCTCACAGTCCCAACAGAGACAGCTCTCTTGCTACTCTGTGCTGAGACCATCGCAGGCTGGAGCAATGAGGAAAATGCTCATTCAGTACTGAGCTCACAGCATGAAAATAAGGTTTTCCTGCCTTCACACAGGACAGCATGAAGTGGACAGACTGGGTCTCTCATGAGCTAGTCTCCTCAAAATTATGAGACCGTTAAAAAGACAAAAGGCCCTTAAAATTACCTTCTATTTGTGGTTTATCCGAAGTTATTTTTCTTAATCCCGCCCCTCCCCCCCCATCCAGAACACGTGTAATAATTACAGTACTGAAAACCCTCACAGCTATAAACAGAGTAAATAAATGTTTGACCTTTACTGCAGATAATTTGACACAAACCCCAATATGGATGTAAGTACATACATGCACTTGTATGAACTGTATGTAACCAGTAATCGTTTTCCTCACAATATTAACTGCTGCCTCTCATTCCTCGTTTAACAATAACATGCATATTCAAAACACATACAAATTCTGCACTCACATCAATAGGTTTGTACTGTCAGCCTCCATTGGGCAGCCAACAGCAGCCCTGCCACTCTCCATTCCTGGTGTGCAATCTGCCTCATACAGGTTTTTCATACTGTTTTTGTGCACTCATCTTTCTTTAAGTCTCGAAAAAGTCATTATCAGGTAGGGTTTCCATCTTTTGGGGCTTTCATGAGGGGACCTTCAGAGTAATTCTTTTTTGAGAGGTTACTGCTATGTGCCTAGAAAAAAGGCTGAGAAAGAGTGAGGATCTGATGGACAGACTTATTTTTCTTTTCTCCCTAGGAAGGATGTGGAGAGGAGAACTCAAATTTTCGTACTTGCTAAACTGTCTGCGCTCATCTGAAAACAGGCTCTGGAAGCTTCTGAAAATAAAGTCAAAGAACAGAGCCAGTTTCCTTAATAGCTTGGATAAACAATTTATCTTACCCAGTGGACAGCCAGCTGAGAAATGTAGTATCCCAGAGCTGCAGACGCCTGAAAAATACTACATCAAAGGCCAAAGTCACATTTAATACACTGGGACGCCTCACCTGAGACAGCTATCCTTGAAAGCAAGAAGATAGGCAGCAAACTTTGCAAATGAAGATCCCAAGTGATAAGAAATAGTAACACAAGTCAAAATGCTCTAGTATGCATGAGTTTAGGAACACCTAGACTGTAACACTCCTTTTTGCAACATGCCATAAGGGTAGATGAGTCCAGTCCCAACCGAATAACACAAGTTTCTTTGTTGTTTGATTTGTTTTTTTTGGTTTTTTTTTTTTTGCTTTTACTGATGTCTTTCACCATCTTTTTGATTCTGAAGGTGCTCACTTTCTCAAAGAGCAATCACTGTGCAGTTCATTTGAAAGACACATACACAGATGTGCAAGCAGTACAAGAGCTGCCTTACACTGAAGGTCAGAGCTCCAATATTCCACATTCAGACTTCTTGTACAGGCTCACAGACAAAAGTGCTCCATCAGGCAGCATTCAGCATTGACTATAACACCTTCAAATACTTTAAGGAATCTAGAAGATTCCTTAAGAAAGGGGAGAGGAGAGGTGGAGGGTGATTGTCAGTGCCGAAACATACTTCCATTGTAAAAAACAAATATGGAACCTGTGTTTAAGTAATAACTCAGAAAGCTGGGTCCAGCCTCTAGAACTGCTTCGCCCTGACTCTGAGTGCAAAGGAATTTCTGTCTAATGTCCGGTTATCTTAGGTTTGCACTTGATTTGGAACTTGCTTATGTCTGAAGGGTTTCTTTTATTTGTGTCAGTTTGTTCAGTTTTCTTCCCATTCTAAACCTTCTTACTTAACATAAAATACTGAAGGTAAATAAAAATACTAACTACAAATAAAATACATAGTTATGAAATTATCTACATATGAAGTAATCTGTTGTCTACAAACATGGTTAATAACAATGAAAATCTGGATAGTAAGAAAATGTTTTCACTGTCTTAATATCATAGTCAAGAAATAGCTACAGTGGCATCCTTGCCAACTAGATTCATGTGTCAACTGCTACTCGGGTTATTTGGAAGCAACAGCACAAAAAAGCTGAACTAGCAAGGAGCGCGAAGCCATGGATCCTTATTCTTCATTTCAAAAATACTTTGAAGCACAGTATGAAGGATCAAATGAAAATGAACTTGGGAAATACCACTGCTTGTATGGACTTAGAGCAATGTAGCATCTTCCTAGATTTAGAGATTTAGTTCTCTTCAAAGAGTTTTACCTGATTACCACACACAAAAATCCTCAGACTTTATTTAACTGTAGTGGCACTTCTGTATGAACAGTGAAAACCACCGAATTTGTCTGAGAGCTTCAGATCCCCTCCCCAGCAAAACTTACATAAGTAGCTCTGTTAGTGGAGAAAAACAGAATGGACGTGTTCCCTTTCTGAACATGTTCATGAAAATGTGTATAGATATGTACAAACCCTGTCACCATATCCTCAAAAGGCTGCACGAGATATGGCACTAATTTTACACCAGAACAAGCTCATAAATGCCCTGCTTTGAGAGGCAGAGCAAGCCCAAATGCGTTTGCTCTTGACATCCACCTATCACAATGGATGGCAGAGAAAGGAGCAGAAGAAATGCAGTGACAGCTCAGCTAGCCTGTACCTCCCATCTCAATTCAATGCTTTCCTCCAGCCCTTTGCAGGATCAAAAAGATGCTATTTCAGATCTAAGTTCTTATTAACAATGATATGTATATCCTTCTTTTGATCTCTCTGGATTTTATCTTTCAGTTCCTGTCCTCCTACACATCCCACTTCTGCATGGTAAAACCACACCAATTCCACTGCAGAAGACTTTTGCACTCCTACAGACCAGAAGCTAGACAGGCATTTCATAAAGGTTAAGTTATTCAAGCAGAGCTGATCTTACTACTGCTGACACAAATACAGTATTCCAAATCTGATTTACTGAAATTGTAGACAACCAACAGAAAGCAGCTCCACCCCTCTACAGAGAATGAGAATAAATGCTCTGGGACAAAACCTAGCAAGGGCACTCTTCTAAAATAATGGTGTTACGGTACAATATATTAGAAGAGTAGCACAGAAAAGAAAATACTTTAAACAACTGAAACACGTGCAAAGTATTCCAACTGTATTTGTCTCAGTATTTAAAGATCAAAGATAAAATTACTTCAGACAGGATGCTCCTTTTCCTAGCAACATGCTTAAGATCGTAAAAAAATGTCTGTTTCAATTAAGATTTTGGCACTGGCTTTTGAACATCACAAGTTTGTTAATTTTATGTAAAGCAAAATAAAATTACATTCTCAATGGACTTCAGCAAATTAAATGGAAGTATTTCCAGCAGCTAACTTGAAAAAGGATATCATTAAAGTACTTTGTTCAATCTTATCTGTAGTTACCACTTAAACTTCAAGTCACGACACATTCATTCAAAACAAAACAGCAGATTGTAATGTGGGCTGAAATCTGAAGGCATTTCACGAGCATACTCATGTTCAAGTCTAAATTTCACACAATCACTAGAGAGATTACCTTTGAACTACTTACATAATGGTTTCCATTTCATTGTTCCATGTCTAAATTAGCATGTGACATTAGAAAGTTTAATATGAATTATTTCTCTTCTGTTGACTACTTAGCTAGAGGAAGATGCAATACAAAAAACTGGAGATCCTTTTTTTTTCCCCCCCTTTTTCCCCAGAGGTAAAGCAGAAAAGAGATCAAACCATTCTAATTAAACAGCTTTCAAATTTACTCTCCAGAATCCCATGTTATGGACACAACAACAACAACACCCATCTTCTTTTTGCTGCATTAAGACTATGATTTTCTCCTGTTTCTAACAAGTAGTACTGATGATTCAATATCTCCTTCAATGAAAAATTTGCTTTGACACTTGTCACTACACCTTAAGCTAGAAAATAAGTGTGGTTCTTAATCAGAACAGACAAAACTACTGTACTGTTTGATGAAAATTACAATTTCTAACTGGCTCTGTGTAAACCATTTTAACCTAGTGCCAAATCCTTGATGATAAGTGCTGCTAGGAAACGTCACTGGATAGCTCTGTGCATGCAGACAGTTAATTATGACTTCAGTGGAGAACAGTTCATGAGATTATGTACATTTACAATGCAGTTAACTCTTGTTTATCATTTCTTGTATATCCGCAATGGTAGTCTAAGTATGGAACACTAATACTTTCCATATTATTTTAAAATCTCTGCTCAGAGGAGTCCAAGTCTATAAGAATTTGTATGCTTATTCTCCTTAGTAAGAAAAAGGGAATAATACACAATCAGCTTACAACCAAGCTTTGCCTCTGCTGCTTGCTTTTTACGGCTCCATATATAAAAATCAGCTAGATCTGTGCCTACTATAGCCACCTGCTGAAAGTTCAACACCAAAATAAGATCTATAATTGGATATACAAAAACAGAAGCTCTGAAATTACAGCACAACAGGCCCAAAACTTGTAGCAGGGATAGCAGAATTCTGCAGCAGTGTTTATATGTGGCTGTCAGCAGTTGTACACCCACAGAATCTACTATTAGCAGAAGAAAAAAAAAAGCTAAGAAAAAAATCCCACGTACACAGCCTCCTACTTTTAGCAGATCTAATTTTCTCTGCCCTTGCAGGAGTTTTCCAGATTCCCTCCTCTGCTCCAAAAGGAATACTCCACACTGTACAGCGTGGGCCCCATGCTGTACTGAAGAAATGCATGGAATACCATCATCTTCTCCATAGTCTATTTAGTAAACTAGAGAAAGGAGAGAGAGAACATTCACAGCTTCCTCAAAAAAAAAAAAAAGAAAAATTAAAAAGATAAACATATAAAGTGAAAATATAATTTTAGTTGATTTTTTTAATAGGACTCATTTACATTTATTAGCATCTCATATTTCTGAGACAATTAAAACCCACATGTAAGGTACAGATAGAACATTCCTGTATCTTCTTCATGCAGAGTCCTAAACTGTAGCTTTACTTACACCTTAATAACTTTTTTTTTTTTAAAATCTCCCTCAAAACCTCTCCCTCCCCTTAACCCCAACAAAGCTCCACATATAAAAAGATTGGCAGAAGTGCAAGGACATACTCTTAAGACTTTAGCCACTGAACCACCTAGATTCCATCAAATCCAGACTCTACAATACTAACAGTGACAATTGCTACTTTGCTTAGCAGCCCCCAGATACTGCAGTACATGGGAGTTTTAAACCCACTGGGAAGTGATAAAACCCATCTCCTGTCTAGGCATGGTATACTGCATTTAATACTGTGGATATGTAAAGAGCTCAGCCATGTTCTAGCCCTTCTCCAGGCCTGGAGAGGCTGTGGCGTGAAATGCAAAGTCAAAAACCCTCCAACATACAAGAGGAATGCAGCCCAAGATCTCAGAACTAACTCTCCTTTCCTTCATTCCCAGCACTGATGTTGAACACTGGATTGAGATTACAACATCTAGAAAATATTACCGTGACCACAAAGATCTCTGATACAACTCAAAAGAGAGAAACACACGATCATCCAAGTGTAAGGTCCTGCAGAGAACATCATGTACAGCTGTGTTCTGTCTGCTCTTTGAGATAACAGAGCAAGGTTTCCTCACTTGCTTTTCACCTTAGAAACTTCAGAAAATCAGAGATCTTCATTTGATCAGCTGAAAATACTAGCAACAGATCATGTCATGAACTCTCATTCTTTATTTGCAGAGGTAGGTCAGAAAGACATCAGTTGCAGAACTGCTTGCTTTGAGCAACTTCGTTTGCAGGTTAGGAACCCCACAGGAGTCTTCTGTGTACCTCTAAGAGTATAACTCCTTTTCCAAGGCTGTCTACTCTCAAGAAGCAGATAAATCAACCATTCAGAGTTGTTAATATGGTGAGGTAGAACCAGAAACATTATTGATGATCTTCTTTCTAACTGTCCAGTTACAGAAGCTGAAAGTGAGGAGCTGCTGCTCATACCATTCCCACAAGGACTGAAATAGCTCTGACCCACAGAAAATATATACCACTCTGGGTTCTTGTTTCTCTCTGGAAGAGAAGAGAAACACCATCCTGTAGTCCCATGTCTTATTGTAAATTAGACAAGGAGCACACGAGACCAAGACTAATTAAAATGAACCTGTAACATATTTCCTCACCTTTGTATTAGTCAGACAGCACAGCAACTGTCAGTGGAACTTACAAAGAATGTTTTAAAGCTATAGTAACCATTTAGATAATATATTAGTCCTAACATCTTAACAGCCTAAACACCCAACCCTAACGATTACTAGCTTTTTTTCTTCTAGACCAATCTAGGTACTCTCAGCTAGACATATCAAAAGTTGTAAATTTGCTTAGAGATCTATCACATTGCAACTTCGTTCCTTCTCATGTTTTGGATCTCATTCTTCCTCTTCTTTGTGTCAGATGGACCAATTAGTGTTTTTCATTATGTGTACAGCTTATTGAGGAGGGTGAATTCGCCACAGGCACTATTTCTGCTACATGCAGAATCATAGAATGGCTTGGGTGGAAGGCACCCCAGGGATCACCTCTAGATCTGGTACTAGACCAGGCTCTCAAGGGCCCCATCCAACCTGGTCTTAAACACCTCCAGGGACAGAGCATCCACAGCCTCTCTGGGCCGACTGGTCCAGTAATTCACCACTCTCTCTGTAAAGAACTTCCCCGTGACATCTAATACAAACCTTTTCTCCTTGAGCTTAAAATGATTCCCCCTTATCCTATTGCTGTCTACACCTAGGAGAAGTTGATTCCCCTCCCTTTTATAATCCCTTTTTAAATACTGGAAGGCTGCAATGAGGTCTCCTTGCAGCTTTCTCTTCCTCTGGCTGAACAAGGCCTCAGCCTGACCTCATAGGCAAGGTGCTCCAAACATCTGATCATTGTCGTGGCCCTCCTCTGGACCCTCTCCAAAAGCTCCACACCTTTCCCATACTGAGGACCCCAGACCTGGACATGGTACTCCAGCTGGATCGCTGTGATGGCAGAGTAGAGAGGGACAATTACCTCCTTGTTCCTGCTGGCCACCACTCCTTTGATGGTACCCAGGATACCATTGGTCTTCCAAGCTGCAAGAGCAAGCTGCTGGCTCATTCTGTTTTTTATCCACCAGGAGCCCCAGGTCCTTCTCCATAGGGCTGCTCGCAAGGAGTTTTTCTACCAGACTGTATACACATCTGGGATTACTTCAATCCAAGTGCAAAACCTTGCACCTAACTATGTTGATCTTGGGCTCACCTTTTTGTCCTTCCTTCCTACACCCGAACTTGCAAAACAGTCCTGTCTCATTCCCCACGAGCTTATCGAATCTGGTATTTGTCCTCCTCTCCATCTCACAGTAGCACCTCTGTTCTTGCTGTGCCTTTGTCTTTGAATCAGATGATGGACAAAATCATGGGCTCCATGAGAGAGATATAAGGGAATGTTATTTAGCAAGCCTGCCACTGTCTACAGTCCCTTCCTCTAATATTTCTCCAGCATCAGAAAGTGTTTTATTAGGGATGCATGAGGACACATCCCTGTCTAATCCTTACATATCTATTTATTGACCTGTTGTACATCATTTAATCCCTTTCAAACCTGCTGAAATTTTCTACTTTATGAAATGTTTCAGAAGTTCACTGCCTGCTGTGAAAAAAAAAAAAACAAAACAGGGCTTTATATCATGCCAAGATGCTATCTTGTTATAGTGCCCTACATTTTTCTGCTTCTTTGGATTCTGCTTTGCACACTCAGCAAAATAAATAAATAAAAATCTAATCTCTCAACTGACGCCACAATATTCCTCCTCTGTTGCAATTGCTTGGTCTGAATTTGGTATTTTTTTGTATAGTTGAGAATGGTTGAGAATGTTTGTACTTTGATGATTACTTCCATTTATTCTAAAAATTCATCTGCCCCCCTCCGTCCCCCCCTAAGCATTTGACTTATGAAATAAGCTTATCATTTGCACTCCATTTTTAAAAGGTTATCTCCCCTTCTGTTTCTCTAATGGGGATTCCTTTGGATCCTTTCTCTCAACTCTTTCTTCCTAAGAGCCATAGATGCAACTCTTTGCTTACGGGCCTTTTATCAACTTGCTGTTCACAAAATAACCTTTTTCACAACCTTGTAAGAACTTTTTTTTTTTTAAATCTGCACTGAGATGAGTCTTTGCTGTTCCTTGTTTTGTGGAAGAAGGGGTGGAAAATGCTACCAAGTATTTTTTTTTCACCCCCATAATATGCAGGTTTCCTTTACATCTCTCTCACTCAGCTTCCTTGAGAAAGCATAGAGCAGTGAAGTGACCAACTCACTACTTCCAAAGGAGTAGCAAGATTAAGAAGGGCAAGAACTTGATCTACTGAGATATTTGCCCCTAGCTGCTCTGGAATATTACTAAGCTGCTATGGGAAAAACATGACAGCAAGTTTGCTCATTGGTTCTACTGCAAGCAGCATAAGTAAAACAGGCAAATAAACATTTGCTTGCACTATAACTGGAAACTTTTCCTATCATAAAACTTTAATTAGTTTCAAGTAATGCTACATAAAAATTAAAAAAAAAACACAACCTCATCTTATGAATGCACACATGATCATAACACTGGGAGTCCTGTCCAAACATGTTTTTCTTTCAGCTGTAAATTTTAAGGAAGACTAGCCAGATACAGCTCTTCACCAGAGCAATGGAAATAAATACTGAAGCATCTCATGGAAAAGTGAGCCACAAGTAGCAGAAAAGGAAAGAGACAGCTAGGTCAGCATTTATCGAGAACTAGCCAGAAACCCTGCTAACTTGGAAAAAGCAGCAAGGACTCTCACCTTCAACACATCAACTAGCTATAGAGTCAAATCTCATCTAACCCTTCCTATCAGAGGAACGGTCTGGCTTTGCTAGGAAGAAATGTGTGCCCTCAAGACAAATCTCTTTATAAAATTAATTCCTGTACAAGAGGCTGAGACCTTTCCATTTAATCTATGTCCATGTCATCCATTTGTCTTTTGATCTAATGAAGAAAAATCATACATAAGATACCCATCTGAACGTACATGGGTACTCCTGGCAGCAGAAAGCACATGAAGAAATCACAGAAGCCTTTTGAAGAAAGAAAAAGTAAAACAAATTAACAACACTATTAATGAAATTAAATAAGTCTCGAAAAGAGCAATTAATTTTTTCAGTGGTTTTCTCTTATCATCTGCTTCATTTGCTTGATTTGTTTGTCTCAGTTGGGATGTGCTCTTGCTGCTTGATTAGCTGGATGACCTCAGCTGCAATGGCTGTGGGCAGTGAGGGAAAGAGTCAGGAGTTTATAATGCCTTGTCCTCCCTCTGAAATGCCAGCTTCAATTTCCCTAGGGCCAAGAGTTTACATACATATAGCACAAGTACTCTTTAAAAAGTTAATGTTACTGTTGAGAGACAAGAAAACAAATACCTTTAGAAAAGGGAGGGAGCTATTCCTGTGAAGCATCACAGCTTTCAGCTCCCATTGGGAAACCATCAAAATGTCACTTCCCATAACCAGCATCACTCAAAGACAGATGCCAAGCACCTTGTAAGTCCCACTTCTGTTCACCAGGTATTCTAGAGTGCAGTGTCCCCAGCTGACCTCATTATGTACAGTCACTACAGCACCTGAGTCTGTCTTGGTTGTTTTTCTTGTTATTAAAAAAACAAACTGTAATAAGGCACAGTTGGAAAGCTCACACTATCTGCTACATGAAATTTGAGATTGTAACAAAACTTACAATGCATCAGACCTGTCATGCATAACAAACACTGTTTAACAAGAACATTATTTTCAGTACCATTTTTCCTGTAAATAACAAACTCCTATACACGTTTAATGTCTTTCCCTCTATTTTTATTCTAGGAAGCAAAAAGGATTTAGGAAAAAAGCAAAACCCAAAACAAAAGACAGACTGCATGCACTTCACGCACAATGACCAACTTTACACAAAACTGCTCTTACAATAACATCAGTTTAAGCGTTCAACTGACTGTATATCATAAAACCTGACAAACTTTTATTCAGGAGGAAACTTTAAATTCCTATCTAATAAAGGCCATTTGAATCCTGCAATTCCTAGGCAGGAATTTTAAAAATATTACGTAATTAGTTCTTCCATGACCTCTTTTTCCATTTCTTATTTCCTGATATATATAATATTGCTGAATTTTAGACAATGAGAAGATTCAGTGAATGCATCACTCTACACACCCGTCACTTAAAAAAATAGAATACCACATTCGAATATGTTCAAATCTCAAATAAAGTTTTTCTTCAACCAAGCCATTTTATCTCTTAGAGTTCATCAAAAGACAGCTGTAAACCCTAACCTAAGCTATATTTTCTTCATCTTTCAAAACAGTAATGATGTGCCTACAGGTTGCCCCAGAAACTACAGATTGCTCTTGTACTGACAAGGCAGTTGTGAAGGGGTATGGAATACCATATAGCTTTGAAGAGGAGAAACGAAACCAGATTGTTAGCCTTGATCTCTAGTTGCCCCATGCACAGATATTTTCCTGTACTTCAGTACACAGCAAAACTGTAGAGTGTAGTCCTTGAATTTGGGACTAGAAGTACTTTCATTGAACATCAGTCTATACAGAAGGTAGAGTTTTCCATACACATTGCTAATGATAAGGAAACCAAGATGTATAGAATGATAAAATTTCAGAATCTTCCCACAATAACAGAAAGATCAGGGTAAACATTTATAGTGGCACTTCTACTGCATATTAATGCTTTCTGCTTAAATGAGAAAAACTGCACTTAGGTATCCTGTTTAGTCTGCAAAAAAAGGACATCCTTTTGATAGTCTAGTAAGAACAGCTAACTTTTAACTAACATCTAGTAAGAACAGCTAACTTTTCTGCTGTTCAACCTCACAATTTGTGAAGAACTGTAATATACTGGGTAGCAAGTTTAAAAGATATTTTCCATGGTAAGTAACAGGATGAAGCAAACAACTAACGCCACAGTAGAAAATGCCAGGTGTTGAGTCACCATCCCTAGATGTGTTTAAAAACTGTTTGGATGTGGTGTTCAGGGCCATGATTTGGCAGAGGGTTGTTAAAGTCAGGGTAATTTGGTTAGGTTGCAGATGGACTTGACCATCTTTAAGGTCTTTTCCAACCTGAGCAATTCTGTCATTCTATAACCACCCTAAACTTGGCTAGATAATATATCAAAGCTAAAAGGTGTATTTAAGTCCATGTGACAACAGCCTCTGCCTTGTAAGCCCATCATTTACTAATCTAGGCAGTAAAATGCACTTTCCTAAGTGAATTTCCCCTGTAATTACCTCTTAGAAAAAAAAAAAGGGCAGCACCCATCAATAGCAAACACTAGAAAGAGGGAGGAGCAAGTTATTCTAGTCAAATAATCAGACATATCAGCTTAATTTCAATTGACATTTACAGCTACTTTGTTAGAAGTCTTCAAAGAAATAAGCAAGATAAACATGGTTCCCCTTCCCATTATGTCATCAAGCAGATAAATGCCAATTTTGAACACAGTATTTGCACATTGATATGTATTCATGTACTCACGTTCACACTCTCCTGCAAACACATACATGCACGCATAATATACAAGAAAACCATAAGGAATCAGCAGGGGAAACTTAATACAGTCATTCAATTTGGCACAGAAACTGCAGTGTTGAAGACCATTAATGAGTTGGTAGTGTGATATAAATAATTCAGCTTTTCCAGAAAAAAAATGTTTAGGCAGAATAGCCTACAGCCCTTGGAGAATCTGGATAAGTTCTATCGATGTGAAGATTTGTTAATACTTGCACCTCTTATTGGCAATGCCAAGGTAAGGATGGAGGCAACTGTCCTTCTCAGTGAACCAGGCTGAAAGCACATTCCACATAGAACACACACTTGTCAAAAAGGCTTCTTACAGGTGCGATACTCAAATTCCACACTAAATACTACAGACACAGCTGAAAAATGATGAGAGTCCCAGTGGATGAAAAGCTGGATATACGCCAGCAGAAGACCAACTGTATCCTGGGCTGTGTCAAAAGAGATACGGACAGTATGGAGAGGATGGTGACCATCCCCTTCAACTCTGCCACTGTGAGGCCCCATGTGGAGTACCATATCCAGGTCGGCAGCCCCCAGCACAAGAAAGATGTAGAGCTACTGGAGTAGATCTAGAATAAGGCCACAAAAGTGATTAAAAGGCTGGAACATCTTATGAAGAAAGGCTGAGCTGGGCTAGTTTAGCTTGGAGAAGAGAAAGCTCTGGGAAGACATCACTGCAGCCTTCCAGTACTTGAAAGGATGTTATAAGTAGGAGGAAGACAGACATTTCACAAGGCAAATAGTGATAGGACAAGGGGGGGGGATGGCTTTAATCTAAAAGAGGGGAGATTTAGGTTAGATGTTAGGCAGACATTATTAACCAGGAGGTGGTGATGCATTGAAACAAGCTGCCTAGAGAAGCTGCAGATGCCTCATCTCTAGAAGTGTTCAAGGCCAGGTTGAATGGGGCCCTGGGCAGCCTGATTTATTGAGTGGCAAACCTGCCCAAATGGAGAGGGGATGGGGGGAGCTCAATTATCTATGAAGGTCATTTCCAAGATAAGCCATTCTATGATTTTGGATTTTGACTTTTTTTTAAATGAAGTCTCAAGTCAGTTTTTGGGTTAAAGATTGATGTTATTTTTTCACCCTCTGTTTTGTTTGCTTTGTAAGGTGTTCTTCCCTGAAAGCACAGCTTTTGATTAGTAGCAAATATTGAGGGTGTATTAGAAAATTAATTACTTAACTTGTAAGATATCTTAACACCATAAAAAGGTGTCCTCAGTTAATTTAATTTGCAAAACTGCCAAGTGCAGTAAGACCTATCACAAAGTTAATTTTCAAAATCAAATCAATAATGAACTATGGATAAAATCACACATTCATCAGTATGAAGTTAACCTACTTGACATTTATATTCTTTAAACTGATAGTTGGCACGTGCCTTTCCTATGAATATTGGCAAGTCAGAGGGAAAACATAAGATTTCATTGTCAATACTAGAGCAGATTATTTTGACTGGCAAATCAAGCTATAGACAGGAGCTTTACTTGTGATACTGCTTTCTTTGACATCGTTTTATGTGCCACAAGTTTCTGCCTTAGTGTCCTCAAAGAAATGCTCCTTCTCCTCATGATGTTTTGGGAAACTGAAATGGTTCATAAGCCTCTTAGAGCGCTGAAATAGCGTCAACAGAAATGGAAGGCATTCAGTACCTTGCAACACATTTTAGTGCTTTGCAGAATCAAATATTAAACATACAGCTCAAAGATCAAATACAGAGTGACCTAATGTAGTCTATTTGAGTGTAAAATTCACCTTAAAACTTAACAGGGAAGAATTACATATAATTGTATTTGTCAGATCATTACTTATGCCACCGATTTACAGAATAGCAATCACAGTGAGATCTCCAGATTTTAAAACGATACTAAAGTTAGAGCAAATAATGAGGAATAACAGAATCAAATTCCAAAGGATTTAGATAATTTAGGTAACAAGGCCAGCAGATGGCAAATGTAGTTCAGTATAGAAAAATGTATAATAATTGGTCTGGGAATACGTACTAAATAGAACAATCATATAGCATGATTAAGAAACAGTGTAATTTATGGAAGGAAAAGTTAAACTGTTCCAACCTGCATTTAAAAAAAATTAACAAAACCAGAAAAGAAAGTTATGACAACGTATTAAGAAATAAGTGACATAATAAATGGTAAAAGATGTTTATTAGATTCTACAAGGTATAATGTATGAGAATTAATTTTATACTCAAGAGATCCTGTCAGAAACTGGTTTAATTAGGTAACAAGACCAACTAGTGTGAAAACGCAAGAATAAGTAGAAGCACTCAACACCTTACAGAATGTGTTTGGCATCACGTAGTATCAAATCTAAAGTCAGGAAAGTTCTTTGAAGATCAAGTACAGTAGGATAAAACCAAAGCCTTTTGAAGTTTAAAAAAAAGAAAAAACCAAAAAAACCTAGATAAAGTGAAAAAGCCTAGGCTACCCAATTAATAGTCAATATCTCAAGAGGAGATATCTCAGTCACATCAACTGTTGGGTCTCCTGTGCGAGGCCAAAAAGCAAGATCCTAATCTAAACACCTAGGATTCAGGATTCTGGACTCTTCAGGCAACTCTAATCACTTCACCATCAGCTCTTCTAGAGTGGGCTTCTAATTTTGTTCCAAAGCAAAAATCCCCTCCCTAAACGCAAATTGCTTTTACAAGAATGGAAATAGAATTTTTGTTTAAACATGGAAAATTCACAACCAGCTGCATTATTCACATACATCATAGATCACTACGGTGCATAAAAATCAAACCACTGTTCTAAGCACTACGTTGTCAAAAAGTTTAATACAACAAATGGAAACAGCAACTAAGAGAAGGATAATCAGATCAGTAGCTATGTTAGAATAGCTGAATATGCTGAATAGCTATGCAGCTAATCAGAAGTAGCTATGTAAAATCATTGCAAGGCTGTTAGTTTGAGCACAAACCAGACTTTTTAAAAGCTAATACAATACAAAGATGATAATGAAAGACTAAAGTTGAAAGAAGAATTTGTAGAACACTAATAGTTAATGGCACTTTTAGAGCATCTTATCACATATGGCCACTGACATAGTTATGAGAAGTGCAGGTGGTCCTTTTTCCACGAGGAAAGATGTCACGAATATATGAAGAGAGTTTTTTCAGAGCAACTAACTATTTTTTGCAAAAGGTATTTTTCCATGCTAGTCAAGGACAAAATTCACAATCAAAGTCAATCCTGTTTGTGCCATTGGATATAGTCATAGGCCCGCACAATTTAGAAGACGCCAAGTAGAATCATAAAAGTTACAATAAAACAAATACATGTAAAGATACTGCACATAGCAGGAAATAAATACTGTCAGAAAACAGCATAGCTTACCAGAGGCTCTGATGGATTCTTCAGCAATGGAAAAATTCAGTCAGCACAACCACTCAGTTAAGCAAGGTGCCATTCTGAAAGGTCCTATGAGAAAGAAGACAAGATTTTAACTGCTTATTCTAGCCACATCACATATGAGCATACACGCTTATTAGGTTAACTTCTTTTTTAAGCGTGTTTATTTAAAAGAAAACTGCAAAAGGGCTGTAAAAAAAAAACAGATGAGAGATTAAGATGCCACTAAATATTAGAAAACAAATTCCTAGTCCTAGAATATTTTTTAGTCTTATAAAACAGGAAAGTTCTTCCTTTACACCATTAATTCTCTTTTTCATCTTAACCTGCTTACCTTATTTTGTACTAGAGCTATCGTATGAAAGTGCTTTGAGTGCTTTTCTCTGGCTATAAGGACAGAGAAATATAAACCATTACCTATGATTACCTTTATTTCAAACCTGTCACTTTTTCCTCTTTGTAGCCAACAAGCTTCAAGAAGAGGAAAAAAAATGCAGCCTGAGAAGAAAACCCCCCTTACAAAAATGAGCTGAAAGAGCAGAACAAAGGAGGAGGGAGAGTTAAGAAAGGAAGAGATCAGAGTCTTGATAAACCTGCTCTTCTGCACAAAATACATTCTACTCTCCTGCTATCAAAAAACCTCTAAAATACAATGTACACTGAGGAGCTGGCTTCTGCCCATGGTTCTTTCTCCTGCCACGCCTTGAACTTAATATACTTCTGTAATTCCACAAATATTATGCAAATAAAAGTAATATTGATACCACTGCCTCATGCATGGAAAAATGTATGTAAATTGAGCTTAAGTGCATGAGAGAAGACATGCTTCCCTCAAAACTATTTTTCAAAAGGTGCTTTCCTGTAAATCTTACCCATGAGCCACAGAGTGAGCAATTAATGTTAATTAAGTGCCCTCCTCTAACTATTATGTTGCCATTGACACATTAATGACCTCAGAATGCACTTGGATTTGAAGCTTTTTCCCCTGGGGTAAATGTCAGGCTGCCTTACCTCTGTAAAGCTGAGTGGCATGCTCCAGCTGCTGCTGCACATGTATGGAATGCCATTCCAATTTGCAGTAGCATACACCATTCACCAAACACTGAAGTAACGTAACCATTTTACAAGAGCACTGCAGATACAGCTGAAAAAATGCCAATAAGTTTTGACTTGCCTGCATGAAACCCCATACAAGCTACATGCAACTTGTGGCACGTAGCATAAGTTGATGATGTTATCCACAGGCAGACTATCACCAAGGCAGCCAAGTTAATGCAGCAGAAACACATTTCAGAAGTTTTTCTATACTCTGTGTCCTGGGCTAGTAGTGAGTGTGTCTATTTACTCACCAGTAAATAAAAACTATAAATGAAGAGACAATCTTCCCCCAGTATAACACCATCAGGCTAACATCAGAACTATGGCATTCTATCTCTCCCACTCAGTGCTTTATTAAAAGGCAATAAGAATACAAAAGATCAGTTATCCATGTACTCTGCAAGTATACTGGCAGAGAAAATAAAGTAACAAATTGGCACAGAGCTGCATTTACAGTACTTTCTAATTCTACAATTAAATCTCTATAGGCCAAACTGCAAACCATCATCTCACATATTTTCAACTTAGCTTATACATATAAGATAAAAATCCAACATAAATCCAGAGGGATAGAATGACATGCAAATATCCTTCGAAAGCAAACCCCTCTGGAAAATACTAAATAAACAAGTTTAATTAATTTACAGGAAATGCTGAACTTCAGTAATGTCTGACAACATTTGTCTCCAAAAGCAACAAAAAAAAGGAAGGCAGAAACATCTAGGGTATGCTTTCAAGAACAAAGTCAGAGCATCTACTGTGGTAGGCATATTATTGGGAAGTGGAAAGAATTAATCATCTTATTCTTTTAGGCTGTGTTTTGTTTGTAAGACCTCCTTCCGAGCCTGTTTGTTGAATAGTCTAGTGCAGTTAAAACATAAGACAAGTCAGTTTGGACTTTTGATTTCAGAGAATTTAAGGACAGGTAAAGACATTTCTATTGCTTTCACAAGATGTAGCTAACGGCAGAGTCAAGAGTGCTAGGATGCAGGGAGGTTCTGCGACTACAATAATGCAAAGCTCAAAGAAAAGCCATTCCAAGAGCACAAACACAGCCAGGTGGTCTGAAGAACAAACCAGAATCTTAAAACAGAGAAGAGTTATGATGACAGCAGTACACATTTCTTGGAGCTAATATACAGTATTTCACAGCTGCTTAAAAAAACTACACAACACTGGCTAGCTAAATATTAAATCTAGAAATTAATAATGACATGGTGCATTCCAGCCAAAAATAAGATTCACATTTGAATTTTATTTGTATTTCATTGTTAATATTTAATGCTTATTTCAATACATGAATACATTCACCGAAGGTTATAGACTCTACACTGACTACAAAAGATCCAGGTAAGTTTTCACTCAAAAAAAAAAAACCAACCTAGAAGTTTATTTCAGTGCTTGGATCCAAAAGATTGACCAAGAGTCAGAGAAGGCACTCCTGCTCAGATGTACAGAGGAAAATACTTGGGGGTGGGAAAAGAGTGGAGAAAGGGGAGAGGGAAAAAGCACTCCTAATAGCACAAAGCCTGCAAACTGCACAAGTGACAACGTCACAATTTGTTCATATTATGCTTTGATACAGCATATGAAATACTGCTCGCATAGACTGATAGTAAAATGCATCCCACAACCACTGAAACATTCAATTCCCACAGAGAAAGGTCAAAATGCAGGAAACATATCAAGCTATTGTCTGCTGGATAACATATAGTCAGAATATATCAAGTCATCTTATTACTACCATTAGCTCATTTGAATCACAATCACACCCATAGTCCAGGGGACGATTTTCAGGGATTCCATCAGGGCTTCAGAGGATTCAGAATCTAAAGCAGCAGCCAACATACACAGTAGAGGTGGAAGAATACTGAGAGAATATTAAGAGTCTGCTTTCTCCACCAGCAATCTATCCAGCTAAAAATAAGAACTACTTAGCATAAGACTTGAATGATCCCAGGCTTTGAGAAAAATCTATCATCTATTCATAAATGCTCCCCTTTAAAGAACAGTATGAGGGAATAGAAACCAATTCAAAATTTAAGAAGGCTCTACAAATAGATTTGCACTTTCATCATGCATGGCCATGAAACTGAAATATCTGATAAACATGTATCTAACGTGCTGAGATTCAAGAAGAGCATGAGACTAATCAGCACTTGAGGAATATGCTTTCCAGAAGTGCTCCATTTCAAGGGGATCCACTCAGTGGCACATCTGCGTCTGCAACACTCACTTGTGCTTCCCCTTGTCTGCAGATTGTGATACAGAATGCTGGACTTCAGGGTAGCAGTCACACTGACTAGCTGTTTCTGGTATTTAGGTTTATGCAGAAGCAGGAATGTTAATACACAGCCCCACAAATAAAAGCCCAGAAGTGGATGGAATGTAAGTGACATGCATGATTGTTTCCTTCTGCGCATGACTTGTGAAAAGCGTGCACTAAGTCTTTCCAACAATTTGCCTCATTTGAAGACAAGGTTTTAGCAAAGTTCCTAGTGAGACTAGGGAGGAAAGTTATGTACTTATTCTTCTCTGCTACAACCATGAGTTTACAGCTAGATGATTAAGTGAGAGGAGAAAAACAAAGAAAAAACCCACACAAAAAGCCCCACTATAGAGCACCAAATAGCATTAGCTTCTCTTCTTGCAGCCTCCAGTCTTTGGGAGGCCTGCAAACAGTATGCAAACAAGAGTCTTAGAGGATGGAAAAGAAAGCCATAAATATCACCCCTCTCATTGTTCATGTTGCTATGGTATCTGCACAACTCAAGCCATCCTGTTAAGCACTGTAAAAACAAAGACAAAGATGAAGAAAAGGTGGGAAAAACACCCATGCAACCACAAAACACAATTACCACTTAAGTAAAAGACAAGAGAGGAAAAAAAAGGGATAATAACGGACAGTATGAAGAACAGTTATTTCAGTGCAGTACAGCTGCTGCAACACAGCTTACCTATTGGTAAGCTTCTGTTAGCAGCAATGTTTCAGAAGGGTTTAGAAGGAGGACAATTTGCAGCCTGGGGCCTGCACATCAGATCAATCATAGCACAAAAGGGAAGCATTAAAAGCTTAAGTGAGGTGACAGTGATGAGGAACGAAAGGTGGGAATAAAAATTAAAATATTGCCAGAGATGCAACAAGTGAGAGAACTTTGAAAACAAGAGACAAACATCTTACATGTAATGTGACAGGGTAGATGGAGATAGTTGATAGAGTCAAGGAAAGAAGTGACATTGCTCAAACAGAGAAAGTCAAACTTCAAGTAACAGACTGAAATCTTGGCTAACTAGAGAACCTAGCAACCACCCCAGAGGAAAAAAAACACAGGAATCTCACCAAACCAAGGACCATAGATAACACACATGGCTTGTCAATATTTCAACTGTGTTTCCTAAGACATTAATAAAGAATAACAAAAGGGAAAAGACAGCATCACTTGCCAGCTTCCCAGATAGGTCACTCTGAAAGTAATGCCTCCTATTTACTCCCATAGAAAGTACAACAGATAGAAAGAGTACAATAAGACTATTTGTTAGAGCAAATTCTCAGCTACAAAGCTATTTTTCAACAGTTACCACCATTCATTAGGCATTTTCACCAGTAATGACTGAGAGCCTGCATGCCATGCTTGTAAAAAAAAAAGTGTCAACAAAGGTGACTCAATGTTTCACAGCTGCTACTGCTGCACTGCTGTTGAAACACACCACTCACCACCTCACTGTGCTCACACCCACTGCATCTTCTTAATAAACATCCAGCAAGTGTTGATCAATGGCAGTGGGTGCAATATTCTCTTCATGGAGGAATTCAGTAACACACCTTGGCTTCAAACGCATTTCCATGCCAGGCACCAGTTTGGCAGACCACTCTTCTGCTGCCATCTGTCACATTGCAAAAAATGTAATGGAACATTGGTGGGAAGGTTCAACCTATACTGTCATACCACAAACATCAACCTCTGATGTCGTGAACCAGCGTAATAAAATAGGAGGCACTACTTTCCAAGCAGCCCTCATACATTCAAGATCTTTATCTGGGTTTTATGCTAAGTTTCCTATGGTTTGATCTCTCTAGTAAAAAGAAATAGGTTTGTGCTTACCCTACAAGACCTCACTGTTACATTTACTACCATCAGTCATCACTTCTCTCATTTCTTCTAGAAAACTGCAAGGTTGAATGAAAATGCTAGAAATATCTTGCTATCTTTTGATCAACATAAGACCAGACAACCACTATGACTTACACTTCTCCTCAACTTTTAAGATAATCACAAAAAGAGTTTCACAAGCCCACTCCTTCCCCACAGTTGAGAAACTGTGTTAAACCCTCCTGGAAAACTGTCTTTTATGTTAAAGTAAATGACAACTTCAAAGTTTTACCAAACTGCCAACAACTTCAGTCTTTTTGACAGTTGTCAGTTCTTCTAAAACAGTGATGATACTCATCACATAGATGAACATAAGAAGTAGACATCAAGAGACAAGAATAATGAAAATAATCTCAGAATATTCTCAGAAGGACACTGCAGTCAGCAATGAAGGAATGCCAGGTTAAAAGTACTTACGGAGGCTGGATGTTTTCACATCCCCAAAGCTAGATGGGGCCTAGAGCCTGAAGAGGCTTAAAGTTTCAGCCAATCCAAGACTAACATCACTACTATCATCTATACTTAATTACCATACACTTACATTGCTTAGGTTATTGATGTCTAGGAACCAGGTGAATCTTACATTGGTCATAGAACGGCCTGGGTTGAAAAGGGCCACAACAATCAGCTAGTTTCAGCCTCTCTGCTATGTGCAGGGTCACCAACCACTAGACCAGGCTGCCCAGAGTCACATCCAGCCTGGCCTTGAATGCCTCCAGGGATGGGGCATCCACAACCTCCTTGGGCAACCTGTTCCAGTGTGTCACCATACTCTGTGAAAAACTTCCTCCTAATATCTAACCTAAACCTCCCCATCTCAATTTAAAACCATTCCCCCTTGTCCTATCACTACCTAGCCTTGTAGACAGCCGTTCCCCTTCCTGTTTATATGCTCCCTTCAAGTACTGGAAGGCTGCAATGAGGTCTGCCTGGCACCTTCTCTTCTCCAAGCTGAACAAGCTCACTTCCCTCAACCCTTCCTCACTGGAGAGGTGCTCCAGCCCTCTGATCATCTTAGTGGCCCTCCTCTGGACCCACTCTAAGAGCTCCACATCCTTCCTGTAGTGGGGGTCCCAGGCCTGCACACAGTACTCCAGATGGGGCCTCACAAGAGCCGAGTAGAGGGGAACAACCACCTCGCTCTCCCTGCTAGCTACCCCCCCCCCTTTTTTTTTTTTTTTTTTTTGAATGCAGCCCAGAACACAGTTGGCCTTCTGGGCTGCAAGCACACACTGCTGGCTCGTGTCCAGCTTCTCATCCTTAAGTCCCTCTCCGCAGGGCTGCTCTCAAGATCTTCCCCCAGTTTGTATAAATACCTGGGATTGCCCTGACCCAAGTGCAGCACCCTGCACTTGGCCTTACTGAACCTCATTAGATTTTCATGGGCCCAGTTCTCCAGCCTGTCCAGGTCCCTCTGGATGGTTTCCCTTCCCTCCAATGTATCAACTGCACTTCTCAGCTTGGTGTCATTTGCAAACTTGCTGAGGGTACACTCAATACCATCATCTATATCATTGTTAAAGATGTTGAAGAGCACCAGTCCCAAATCCAATCCCTGAAGGACACTGTTTGTGACTGGCCTCCACCCTGACACAGAAACATTAATCACAACCCTTTGGCTGCATCCAGCCAGCCAATTCCTAATCCATCGAACAGTCCATCCTTCAAACACATACCTCTTCAACTTGGAGCGAAGTATGTGGTGAGGGACCATGTCAAAGGATTTGCACAAGTCCAGGTAGATGACATAAATCACCCTTCCCCCATCCACCAAAGCCATCACATCACAGAAGGTCACCGTATTGGTCAGGCAAGATCTGCTCTTGGTGAAGCCACGCTGGCTGTCTCAAATCACCTCTATCTCACATGTGCCTTAACATAGCTTCTACGAGGTTCTACTCCATGACCTTCCCAGGCACAGAGGTGAGGCTCAAAGAAAGCCTCTAAGAAAGTCAAGAAGGATGAACACACTGCCTCCTATAAACTAATGGCAGTCATCCTTTTTGAATCCATTTTGAAACATGCACAAAACAAGAAGGTAATCAGAAAAAAGACGGCTCTGAGCATAAGTTAGTAAGTCATGCTTAGTCAGTCTGACTGCTTTCTATGATCAAAGTAATGGCTAGATGGAAAAGGGAAGAAATGCTGGTTGCAAGTAGGAGTTATGGAAGATAAAGCAGCACAGGCTGGAAGAACAATTAGATATGCTGAAAGCAGGTGGGGCTGAGGGACAACTGTTAAGAACAGACTGCCACCAAGATAGACATGGGCCTAAAGTATGACTTACAAGGAGCAGTTACAAGAGCTACACTCCTCTGTACTTCATTGAAAGGGATGCTAGAAAGAGTAGGAAGATAACAGCATTTTGGGGAACAGCAGATGGTATAACAAGCTGTGATGACCACACTTTGACTTCAGAGGTTCCAATAGGATATCATGAAAAGCACATTGCAAACCTGTGTTTTAGAGCTGCCTAATTCATGGCAGCAAAGGAACACATTCCCCAGGCCACCTTTTGTGTCCAAAGTGTAGACTGCTAAAGTCACGAGCCTTCTGGTCAACGCTAAATTTTGTCTCACTGAATCTAAATAACAAGGCAAAATATCTCCAACTGAAATACCATGAAATTAACAAAAAAAATAGTAGAAACTCCACCTGCAAAAGGTCTACAAAACCTTGCCCTGATTTACCCTGAAAACTCTGTAGGTAACAACAGAAAAGGGGAGTAGAGACTGAAGTAGAGAGTATGTCTTCCTCTCCAGGTATCTAGTATTGTGTGAAGTTGCCACTAAAGGAACTTTGCATGTCTGAGCTGTCATTTTACAGTGTTTCAAAGCTGCTCTCTTCACTCTGTTCTTGCTTCTAGCCCAGATTCATAAGCTTACACTCAAAGAAAAAGACCCAAGGCCCTCTATTTGTAGCTACTCTATATGCCTGCAGTAAAACTGTCAACATCTAGAACTCTCATGTAAATAGGTGCATATCTTAATTCTTTCTCCTGTCAGCATAATAAGTATTATTAAGACTAGAGCAGACAGCATTTTTTTTTTTTAAAGGCTTTACTTATACTAGTGGTAAGTTTGAATGGATTTTTAGTCTACCGTAGTAAGGCAGTAAATATAATAGCCTCTTAACTGACACAGTGTTATCAGTCTTATTATGGCTTTCTTCAAGTCTGTCAGTGGATTATGGTCATATTTTTTAGTCATGGATCTAATCAAAGCAGAAGACTGAGCTACTGACAGCTCAGGAGCAACATAACTGCTTCCGTACTGTCATGAAATTCTACAAGAGGCATAAACTGTAGCATCTCTCAGCTCCAACTTGCCTCCTGGTAAAACAAAGCAACTTTTCAAACAGGTTCCTTTTCTGGACCAAACAAAGAAACAAAGATCAGCACTTTCCCTCAAACTGATACAGCAGTCAGAACAAACTTCATCCATCTAGGCAGCTGGTCCAACTAAAGATTTGGCAGGTTTGCTGATACTGCCCACTGCAATTTCAAAATGGTCTAGATAAACTAATCTTAAAATTTACTTGTTTAAAACATTGCCTTTGTTTAATTCAGAGGGTCTGGTAAAACCAATCCATTACACTGCATAAGAAAGTCCTAAGTAATTATAAAATATCAATTTCTCATTCAGACAAGCAAGCTGAGCTTACTTTATTCTCCAAAGCACCACACAATAGTTTGTGCAGGCGTTACACTGTGGCTTAGAATGGGAACCTGCAGGGACTATAAATACGCTCTAAGTGCGCAGTGTGCATAAGCAGTCCTACAACACATGTAATGGATACGGTCCCACTGCAGTCCCTGGATTGTACCATCCCTAGAGAGAATTGCTGTTTTCCTCAAGCTCTGTGGATTGCTGACAAAAAACAGCAAAGAGCCCAGCATTCAAAGTCTTACAAACCATATACCCTGTGCATCTGCAAAACAGTAGTTCCACTGTAATTGTCACTGAATCTGGGAGAGGGAGAGATTAAGAACTGTGTAAGATGTGTTTATACACACAGCTAGAGCATAACTGCACACTGCATTAAAGCAGTTTACCTATAGAAGTAGAGGAATTCCATTTTCTATTCTTTTCATGACTATTCCACATGCCAGCTGCAGTGATGGTGAATGACCCAACTCATCTATTGTAAACACTATCACCAATAGCTTATTTCACATTGGTTACTCCTGAACGTGTCAGTATCAGTCTGAAAAAGGGACTTGCATTTTTTTTTTTTTAAAGTCTTCTGCTTCTCCTTCCCACACATGCTTTTATTCAGTGAGAACTATAAACCGGTAAAAATACTTACACAGGTGAAGTAAGGATCAAGCTAAGCTTGACATAAAACAACTTCAGCACCTGTCTGGATTAAGTGTTGCTTAATAAGTATCTGCATTATCAGCAATGGTACAAATCACACCCAAATATCATTTTAATAAATAAAAGCAAGAGAAAAAAATCCAAGTTTGTTTGCTGTTGTGTACAAGAGACTTTTTTTCTTTCCAGAATCTATTTAAATTCCCATATACTTGAATGTCCATTGTATTATTAGTCAAATGTAATAATAATAACTCCACTGAGAGAGTATTGGCCCCTATGCCCATTGATGTAAAGGTGAAAAATTATCTTCTTGTTAACTTGAAAGAGTTTTGGCTCAAGTCTATAGCAAAAGACATGAAATGAAGCATTGCAAAAACCACTTGAAATAAGATTAAAAAAATGTTTCTTAAGAATAAAGAAATTCTTAAGGATAAAGAAATCATTATATGATGCAGAAACTTCAGCATTTACTGCTTACTACTGTAGGATTTAACACTATTTCCCATTTACTATTCTACAGCAAGTGGAAGCTGTCTGTAACAAAGATGCTAGTAAAACATTTCACCCTGTTGTTCCCTCTCCCCCCCCAACTCCAATTTCTTTCTGCCAGTTTTTGTCATGGCCCTCAGCATCATCCAACCCTTTTAACAGCACAGTATTTCCAAAACAAATGAGTCAAGCTTTAGCATAAACATATAAAAGCAAGTTGAGGGCAGAAATGAAATGGAAGCTGAAGTATTTTATCAGGAAGCGATATGTAGTTAGCTTTTGCAGCTGAAAGAAAGGCACAACAGTGGGGTTTGGACTACACAGGTGAGCAAGTTCCTTCTACTAAAATCTATCCTTCCATAGATCTTAGAATTTATGGTCCTCTCTGGACCCAGTATGAATTTATCTATTTATACACCTTGAGGCATTTATTGCAGGAAAAACAAAGAAAATAAAACTTCCAATCTGCAGAAAGATATTTAGAGGAAACTTTAGCTAATAGTTTTCATACAAAAACTTTCACCTCATCATTGTTCCTACCTGCCGAGAATGGAAGATAAAATTTCTATAAACATTAAGATACAATTCATCTTTAGACTTTGCCTTGAACTTAGATGCACATTTGTTAGGAATCACTCATCACTGAACTGTTTCATTCAATAACCAAGCTGTAACTGACCAACAATATAAAACATGAAATATAACTAGTGTTAATGGAAGTACCTTACAAGTACAATTTGCAGTAGGTCAATGATAGGCTATAGGCAAATACTACGCAAGCTTTTTTGTGTTCTCTAGAGGTTTTTGAGAAAACCTACTCAAAACGGAAAGAAATCTCTTCAAAGTTCACATCAATACTCATCTTTCATGTATTGCAAAAAAATTCCATCTCATATTTAATAGTGATACATTTTTATTATTGGTAATACAAATTATTAAGTGCATAGGTGGGAAATGAATAAAAGAAAGTACTGGTCTGCTGAATGAAAGTGATACCAAACACCAATATTACAAGATATAACGATCTAAGATCTACAGGAACAATACTGCCACATGCCACATCAAAACAACATGCATTATGCACAAGTTCTGATCTGGCCACACTGTGCTTACATCTTCTAGCTACACTGTTCTGCCTGGCACTGCAGCACATTATTTTACATGGACAAAGTAAGTTCTGCCACTGCACAGCAGTGCAGCAAAGTTAACATTTAAAATTTGCTTTCCATATGATGTATTCTCTATCTTCCTACTGGTAGGCTTCCTACAGGGCCACCTGCTAATTTGAGGTCCTGGAAAGTTTAGCTGATGGTATAGCATATATTTCTTATTGATATTTCTCACCATAGCAGCAAGAACAACTACTGATTGCACAACTCAAGCCCCCTTTAAAGATAATCAGTGAAGTGCTAAGATTGCTTTCAAATTCCCTGGAATAGAACAGTAATTTATTTGTCCCCTTATTCTGCAACCAGCCTATAGTGTCTTGCTAGTAAAAGTGACAAAGAACAGGCAATCAGTTTTCTGCTGGGTTTTTTTTTTGTTTCTTTGGGTTGTTTTTTTTTTTTTTTTTTTGCCTAGTAAAGGAAAAGCTAACAGAAGGAGCTGAGTAGTAAAAGATAAACAGATGTGGATTTCTTTACATCATCTCTGACTGATGCCCTCAGGGATTCCAGGATTTATTCTTACAGGATTAAGCGTGGGACTTTTTTTGTTTGTTTTTAATTGAAGACAATGTATTGGTCAGCTTTGAAGGTCACAAAATAAGGACATGACAGCAGGGAGGTTTTCTTCCCACTATTTTCCTTGTTAAGTGCCTCTGAAATAGCAACATCACATGCTACTTAGTGGAATTGAATCAATTACATCAGATTGCTGTGTTGTGTTCAAGTACATGAAGCCCAATAATGAGCATTCAGTTTATCATTCGCCCTTTTCAGGAAACTTGGTCTTGTGGGAAATTTACAACCAAAATAAAACACCATATTATAGCCTGCGGGAAGCAATGCTGCTCGAAAAACAATGATACAATCTTCCTTCATTGAAGAGGAATCCCCCACCAACATAGACTACTGCTGATTAGCAGGCACACGCAAAATGAACCACCTGTATGGCACAAAACAGATTTCCGAACAATATCAACTCTTAAAGGCCCAGAAGTATCAGGCCACAGATGGCACTTTAAAAACCATCACTACAACAATTTACTGCATCTAACCTCTATCTTTATTGAGGCAATTATATGATAATGCATGCAAATCAGTCACTCAATTTCACAACTGCTATATAGTTCTTCTTCACAAACCAAATCCATAGGATCACAAAAATAAATGTTATCAACCCACACCATTGTCTCATAGTCCTGCACCAGCACCTCTGATTTACAGATCAGCTGGATGGTGAAAGAATAACAAATACATTGGTGCCCAAAAAGGCCTCGAAATTACAAGCTTTATAGAAACCAGGGATGCTGACGGAAATACCCACTTCAATTAGGAGGGAGAAAACCTCTTCTGTTTTGGGCAGTTCCCAGACTCTTACCACAGCTGGCACAACTGCAGCCTTCCCACTTGAATTTGTGTTGTTAGAGTGGGATTTTTTTGTGTGTGTGTTATTTTTCCTTGCTGTTTTTGTTTATTTTCCTGCTAAGTGAATCAAAGAGTTGCTCTTCTTTCCCAAGTTGATGCTCTGCACAAAGTCTATGTTATGACCTGCTAGGTCACTTGTTTACCATCTAGTCAAGCATGTTTACCAGGCTGTGCCATAAATATTTCTCAGGAACTTTGGACAGATGAAGTCTGGTGAATTATCTATTATATGCAGTTCAAGTGCCCCAGCCACATGGACAGAGCAATCTTTCCTGCACAAACTCCAGACCACTGGAATCCTTTGCCCTGGTCATTTTTGTTTTACTGCTGTTTTCCATACAAAGGATAGTTTCTCCCTGAACATTCAAATTCTGATGTTCAAAGCTGCACTCTGATTTCAATGTTAAAATTTAGCATGATGAAAATGAAATAACAGAAGAGGTAAAAAAAATAAATCAAAAGTTTTACAGGCTTCCAAAATTCTAACACAGTTACAGAACTTCAAGGATAAGCCACTGCTCTAGAGGTGATCATCACATCCATCTGCAACATCATTGCAAAACAGAAACAGTGTTTTCAAAACAATCCCCTCTTACACTCATGGAAGGAAAAAAAAACACACACCAAAATCTTTATGTGTAACTGCTAAGTCAAGTAGGCTACAATAGCACCACATTCAAAAAAATCCCCTACAAAAGGGGACCACCTAATTTTTTCCAGTTACTATTATTTAAACAAAACTTTTCTGAATTGCAATCATATTCTCTTACAGCAAAAGAACTAGAAACTTCTTTTCTCAGAATTATCCACCCATTTAACAAAAACAACACAACTCCTAGTAGCAATTGCAAAGTGTTAGTATCACAAACTCATACACTCCAGCAGGAATAACTGATTGCTGAAATACAGAGTGGAGAACGGCTTGCCTAACATCAGCTCTGTTGGAAGAATCTGGTCGTTCCACAGGATTACAGACATGAAATCAACAGTTTGTTTTAGTATAGTGGTAAGTCAAGGAAACATGTACTATTCGTATTCATAAACTGAACGTTCCTAAATGACAGCAAAAATAGACTGATGGTAAGTATTAGAAGTCCTCTATTAGTACAGACAACGAATGACTGAAATAAGTTGTCAGAGACAGGAAATCTCTACTGATGGTGGTCCTTGAGAACAGGTTAGACTGCTGCTCCTGCCGGGAACAACACAGACAACTTCTTGTGATTGAAGAGTACTTCCTGATTCTTTGCATACTGTCTTTCTTTTCAGTGTTCTTTATCACCTGTTAACCATTCTAGCCCATCTTTACTTTCTGACGTATGACAGCCCAGGCATTCATTCACTCACTGAAAGCTGTTGCAAAACTATCAAGTATGAGAACTGAAAAAACAATGCCTAATATTAAAAGGAAAAATCCTGACAGAAAAAAAGAAATGTGTATATACATATATCAATATATATAGAAAATCTGTTTTTTTTTTTTAAAGGAATAAAGTAGTAACTTACGAAGTACTAGCCACTGCAAGACTTGAGACCTACTAAAGACTTGAGAATCTTGTTAAATCAAATATATGCATTACTGTGGCTGAGAAGCAATACAAAGCTGTCAAGCTGTACAGCATAGCGTGCTTCACTTCTATCCAGAAAGTTTTAAAGGATATGTACATTCTAGTAGGACGTATATATCATCTTACACCTGACACATACATGCATACACTACTTGTATTTAAGAGCCAAAAAGAAAAAAATAAGGAAATTCAGAAAACAATGAAGCAAAAATGCTGCAGCAATTGTAATATTAGTGGAACAAGGAAGTGGTAGATAAAAGGGAAATAATGAAAACAATTATTAATGGGTAGCACAGTAACATTAATAAGCTCCCAGCAAGTGGGGCAAGTAAGCTAGTAATAAAATTATTAAAAGCACTGCACTCTGGTCTTTTTTTTCCTTCTCTACAAAAATAGCTGTTGCACCACTGCTGATTGACCACTTAAGACCTCTTAGCGTCATTACCTTATTTACCTTCCAATAAGAACTGACAACGGCTGAGATGCCTACAGGCTCCAATAGGTATGAGCGTAACTCAATTTAGTGCAACTATACGGGACAAAGTAAGTTAATTAATATTATAGTTAGATTACCTCTTATGCTTACAGCAAGTTGTTTTGTCTCTTAATAAGCTTTTACTTATTTTGTTTAGTATCTAAGATTTGTATGTCCGGTTGACTGAATAGCTCCATTAATATGAAATCTTATAAGACTATTTGTGCAATTGAGAAATTCAGCACTGACACAGCCATAAGGGTCTGGAAATTTATCTGCTCTTCTGAAGTTAAATTACTGTTTGTTATGAACATTGTTTATGACTCAAAGGAATAGCACGCCAGTAGTTTTGCACAGCTCTATCAAGGCACAGAATAAGCGAATACCTTGTTCCACCACTGGAGCAAATGTACAAGAGCATGAAGGCAGAGCAGCAAAACCTTAAACGTATTCCAGGCAGCCCTTCTCACAGTCCATCACATCAGAGCACATCTAGACTCTTCTACAGTTTGTACTAACATGCCAAACATAGACATGCTTCATTCTCTGCTGCATGAGAGAGACAGCACTGACTTCTAGTATACAGGCAGAGAGAACAGCAAATACACAAACAGTTATCTGCTCCCAAGATCTGGCAGCAGAGGTGACAGAACAGGACATGTACTCATGCCTCTTTTTCCCTAATTCAGACCATTTGGTGACTACGTTCTGACTGGATGAGATTTAGAGGCCATTTACTTCCCTCTCGTGTAAGAGGGGAGGAGTAAATAGAGCACTCTTTTCCTCGTCCTTAAGGGACTTCCCTAACAGCCCACATACACACATCTTGGTAAACCACATCACCCTGTGACTACAATTCTCCTCTACTTCTAATCAAACGTTGAATAAGTTATCATCCACTGTTTGGTTGGTTCCAAGTTGTACTAATAAGTAAATCATGTTCCAACCCCCCTGCATTTTAATACCTTAGCATTTTTTCCTGCAATTGAATTGTTGTACCACCAATTACATGGTGGATGAATCCAGCCTGGAGCGTTTGCCTATACTTAAGACACATTACTAATGAAATAAAGATTAATTAGTAAAATACTAGTACAGTGACATGAGATAAGAAGCACTATGACCATACTAACTTCTACTAATGGTATATTTATGAAGTGTGAATAAACTCTGAAATTGAAGGTTAAAACAGTTTTGAGTCTATACATCCAAACAACTAGTTACATTTGTATTAAGTGCTATGCCAGATTAGTAGTCCAGCAGGATGTTGCTCCAGCCATAAGATATCAGACCTGACACTCATCCATTTACTACTAGAGTAGGTGCATCCCATTCAGTACATCCTCTACCCAGTGGATAGACTGTCTGAACAGGAAATCCATCTAGACTACTTCAGCTTCCTATGGCCATAATGACACTGTTCTCATTACAGCAAGGCTGGATTTAAACCAAGCTTTGATACCACCACAATTATTTTTGGTGTCACTGATTAAAGTAAGAAAACATTCAGCCATTTCAACACTTCACTGACATACAGGACTATTAAAAAACAGTTTGACTTGAACATCAAAGCATGTCAGGTTGGTTTTAAGTTACATTTTGATGCAGTGGAATTTAACCAGGTTTTTTTTTTTTTGAAGTCATTCATTACAAACACTTGTCCAAATGCTGAATGCTTTATTTTAATAGTGAGCTTAGTTTTAATAACAACCAGTCAAAATCTTACCACTTCTTCAACTATTTCACACCAACTTTCAGACAATCAGCTTAAAGACTGCACCATCTGAATGTTCTTCTCTACCTGTAACACCCTGAAGGTCTAATATATATATTTTTTGAAACATTCCTTTCCCACTACACTCCCAACACATTTAGTTTGCATCTCTAATACTACTGTCACAGCAATTCAGACCACAGAGGGTTTGTTGTTGTTTTTCCTGTCCTCAGCTTCCCCTAACTCCATTCTTTCTTGCTTCAACTAAGACTAATTATACCAAAAACTGGTGTGTTTGTATCAAGAGTCAGGAGTTCTCAGAATATTTGCACCAAAACAGAGGTCAGAGGTATACCATGGAACACTGCTTCTCGTAGTTATTTCCTCACATACAGAACCAAGCAATGATGCAAAAGGGAACAATATTAACCTGAACCCAGACCTACTATAACTGCACTGAAAAAAAGTAGTGTAGAAATGCTGTAAAATGTGAGTTGGAGATCTATATTACTATTATCCAACTGTAAGAATTGTCTAGAGGATACCAATACTGAGAGTTTTTTTTTTTAATTCACAAGTAGTTTGATAAAAAACATTAAAACATTCACAACTAGGAAGCCTGGGTCAATGGTACTAAAAAAAGTCATGCATGAGATGCACATGAACTCAACAAAAGCCTCACATGAGACATCTTTGTGGCCTCCTTAGCCACCCAATAAGTTAGAACAGGGGGTCTTCTCTAGGATGCAGAGCTGAGAAAGCTAAGCCAACCAGAGCCGTGAAAACAAAATCTCTTCTGCTTGGACTGTTTCTAGGTGACACTTATGAAACTAGTAATAAAGCAATTGAACTTACTTGCTCACAAGTTCCAATCATCTTTCCCAACATGCTCTCTCCTGGCCTTGCCTGTCCTCTCCCTCACATTAGTGACTTCATGCCATGTGGGGAAAGCTAGGCTTTTGCTGTGTTCAAATAGGTGTCAGCATGAGAGTTGTAAAACAGTTTGGATTAATTTTGTATCTATGTGTTGGGGATGATACAGCCCGATATTCAGATCTGCCTGAAACCAGCTCTCAAGATACATAATGGTTTAAGCTTCAAAACAGAAAAAGTAATGTTGAGAATTCAAGTACATAAGCCTCAGCTGTAAACAGACACGTACGTACTGTAGTCTGTATGAGCACCCATGTACTTTTAAGCAGAAAGGGACAGTGACATTTATTCACTCTCTCTCTCGAGGTAGGCTTGAAAGAAAATCACAGAAGTCCAGAAGCGTCAATATTTCCTGTCATGTCTATGCTGAATGAGCCCTCTTCAGAAGGATTTAGAACAGCAACATACAGACTTCTGCGCCAGCAGCAAAGAACCACAGAAGTTTAGTTCTGTTCTGACCCAGTCCAGTACCACTAAAGACCTTTCTGTACAAGCAGGACAAATGACAAAAAGAAAACACTGGTTACCACCACTATCATACATCTTGTTGAATTCACCTCACTAATACCAGGACAGATCATGCAAATTACTTTCCTGGGGCCTAGTAAATTTGGTCCCCTGAGTTTTCAGCCTGGTATAATCACCAGCTTGATTAATTGCACAGCAGTTCTCTAATCCTGCACCGCTTGCTCTACGGATAGGTACTGGATACTTCATTTTTATTCTTTTTTTAAAGCTTCTGGAGGCCAAAGTCTATTTTTTATACATATAATTAGCTCATTCCTAAAAAACAAACACCTGATTGATTGTGGCAGGTTACAGATAGCCTTGAACCTTCCAAGTAATCACACAGAATGATCTTGTCTTGGTTTATTTCTGCTTCTATCAACAGCAGTGAATCAACAGCTTTCAGTATCAACTGAAAATACCAGGTGCCATCCTGCTGTCTCAGAGACCGCACACTCCGTAATTATTTACTTTGCAGTTTTTCTACAAAATTAGTAGTTCTGTGTCTTCTAACATTTTGGTATTTCTCTTAAAGTGCCAGCATTCAGAGTCTGGTGGCTGCATGAGAAACTACATCCCTAAAATTTAGATTTCACGTGAGTGAATTTAAAGAAAGACTGAGAGCACTAACCTTATGACATTAAAAACAACAAACAGAAAGCAAACAAATAAAAACAAAAAAAAAACAAAAACAACCAGAATAGAAGCCAACACATGAATTAATAAAGCATTCATTTGGATCAGTACTTAGGTGCATAGCAGAAATTCACATCTAACCAAATATAGCTGCTTTCTGATGGAATGCTATGAATGAATGGCCTTAATTGGACATTTGCAAGACTAACTTGTCTAAAATAATTACTGCATACATGACCCAACTGAAAATATTTTATATCAACCTCAATTTAAAATACTATCTAAGCTACTGCTTGGTCTTTGAAGACGTATACATGATGTTCTGTTTAATACACTACTACCATGTATTTTCACATCTCTTGAACTTTTTTTTTGGTCCAAAGTAACAACAAGTTCATTTTGTGTTCAACTTAGAAAAGGTGAACAAATATACTGCTTATATTTTTCAAAGAATTTTTTTCCTATTTTCCTCTCAAGTAAAATCCTACAGTAGAAAACATTTCTTTGCTTTCTGCATAGCAAGCTAAAAAAAAAATAATGGATTTTTAAACTGCCAAATGGAAACATATGGTGATAAAGACCAAATAATTATGACCACAAAGTAGGGAAGCAAAACTGAGTAATTACAGTACATTAGAATTCACACAGTAGCTACCAGGAAAGGTATATTACTCCTCTTCTCATTGAGGGAATAACCTACTTAGCATTATCTAACACTATGTAAACATACAGATACCTACAGTATGTCCAGACCTGCATACTTCTGAGCACATCCTTCTTTATGTTTGCCAATAACTAGAAGATCGCCTGAGTAGTATGAGTTTCAATTTGTCCATCTGTTATGCACTTTTTTTATTTTCCAATGAACGCTGAATTAAGCATATTTAAAAAGACAACAAACACGCCTTGGGGAAGCAGATTTCAAGGAAAGGTTAAATCCCTCCCCCTCTTGGGACCTAGAAGAAATAGTACATTTCACATTATGTAGTGAGACTGAAACGCTCCCTGAGTGAGACACTCCCTGTCCATGACCAGAAGACAGCAGACCATAGGTAGAAAAAGACAGTATCTTCATACATAGACATTTTTCCATCCACCTGTAAAGCAGTTGCATATTCAAAACATTATCTCACTAAATTCCCACTTCAGTAACATAGGAAGTAACAAACCCAGGTGTGCTTTTGAGGCCAGATAAATCACAAAGTGTTTCAAAACAGTTCCTACTGCACTCAGGCCTCCTGTATGTTCGTTACAAACATATGAGTTGTTGAGTGACACAAAGTAATCAATTCTCTTCACAGTGATAACTGTCCTGATGAAAAAGGCTTCCTATGTGATCAGTTGTATTGCTTTAGTGTACTCAACAATAGAAAGAGATTAAATGTATTGTCAAAATAGAAGACAACAACGCATTCATGTGCTATTACTGCCACTCAGGTCACTACTGCAAGCATCAGATGTAGGAAAAAAAAATACATATACTACTAGAGTAGACACCGTAAATGTAAAGCAAAAGTGAATACAGCAGAACTATAAAGGCCAGTCTCTAAAGTCCCTAGGGTAAAAACATTACCTCAATTATCTAGCGCAAGCTAACTATTTCAGTTTTACTTTCACAGCCCCTTCAAGTTTTGCTTTAACGAGGTCTGTAGAAGCAGCCATCTCAGAGTCAAACTAAACTTTACGGCTGCTGGCTTGTACTGAATTCCTTGCACATGATGTTATACTGGACAAGGCATGGAGGAAACCACAAACTTCAAAGATTACCCTATTTATTAAAGCTTAATGAGCCATTGCTGCAATATATGCAAAGCACATATCTTACATTTTGATTTCAGACTGCAATTTACTAATCAGTTACTGAAGCTAAAGCACCTCAGTTCAACAGCAGATACTGACTGGTAGTTTAATAAGAGTTTCTAGAGAGAGAACTTGGGTTTTTTCTTAATCTCAGATTTGCCCTTAAACTTCCACCACTTAATTATCTTCCATAACTTGAGAACACCAGTACTAGAGATATCCTGCCATTCATATAATTTACATATTGGCATATGGTTATACTGCAGTTGTTGGCCACAGGACTGAACAACTTTTTCTAAAAAAAAAACCAAAAAAACCCAAAAAAACACCCAACAGTTGGAAGACAGGCCCACTTTAATGCAGCACATATAAAACACCATCCCAAGAACATTCAGTGGAATCAAATTATCACATTAACATTCAGGTCACGAGTTCAAATTGAAATTAAAAGAAGATTCTGATAGAGCATTTTCACCACTTTTTGATCAGTCTGCAGCCTATGTAAAATAGATCTAGTCCTGGTAGGCAGCAATTTAAACCAGTCAGTGTGAATAGAAGGAGCCCCTGGGACAGAACAAACTTCACAAGACTAAATACTTGATCCAAATTCAGTAGTAGTCCTCCTGGGACACTACATACATAGGCAAAAAACAACAACAACCAGATATAGGAGTTTGAGCTGCTTCTGTGTGGTCTGCTCTTCTTTGTACCCTGAGGCACTCATTAATCCAAACTGCCACAAAAAGACTCTAAATATGAGTTGACAGATAGCATCCATGAACAGCTATCCTTACCAGGTCCATAAAGAAATCATGACCACATTTCAAAACCTACGAGCCTTCAACTCTTGAGGAAAGAAAAAAAAGTTTTCTTGGTCTTAATCTGCTACCTAACACTACTTATTTTTTTTCTATATTTCAGTCAACACTTTGGTACATGAACATGTTAAGTTAATACAGGAATTATTCAAGTTGTGAAATGAGAACTTCATTTTAAGTCAATATCAGAAAGTCACTGACCACAAAGCATGGCATAGCAAGATAGCTTCAACTGCTACAGACAGTGAAACAGAGGACAACAGTTAAGGCTGCCCTAAAAGTAATGCCTCCTATTTTATTATGTTGGCCTACAGCATCAGAGACAGCTGTTGGTGATACAGCAGTAGAGGCTGCTCCTTCCCACCAGCATTCCATTACACATTGTTGTCATGTGACAGACAACAGCAGAGGGGCAGTCAGACAAAATGGCATCTGACAATGAATGGCTGATGAAGCAAAGGTGTGTCACTGAACTCCTCCACATGGAATAACTAGAACTCACTGAGATTCATCAACACTTGCTGAACATTTATGGAGACTAAATGGTGCATGTGAGGCAGTGGGTGATGCATTTCAGCAGTGGCAACAGCAGGTCACCTATACCAGTGCATACTTATTTATTTGTACAACCATGGCATGCAGGCTCTTGTTTATTACAGGCAAAAATGCATAGTTAATGGCAGGGACTGTGCTGAATGTAAAACAGTGTTTCGTAGCTGACAATTTGTTCTGTCAAATAGAGTTATTGTGCTCTTTGCATCTGTTGTATTTTCCATGAAAATGAAGAGGCAGCATTACTTTTGGAGCAACACACGTTCAAATTAATTTTTTGTCAAAGCATTAAGGCATTATATTCAGCAGAATAAGGTTTTCAGCCTGGGCTGTGTGAGCCCTCTTGGACAAAGCATGACAACATATCGCTGTATAGAGTTGAAAGTAAGGAACACAGAGTGTCTTGAAAATAAGTGAATAAATCACTTCTTAAAAAAAAAAATCAAACCTAAAAGAGTAGAACTATTGTCTGTGTTATTGCATGGCATAAAGGTGAGCCAGGTCTGCCTCACTTCAGGCTCTGGAACTTTATGCAATGCTTTTGAACAACTACCTGCAATGTTTTTCCTCTTTTTCCTTCACATACGTTATTGCACTAAAAGCAAGAGAGAAATAGATCACTGAGTTCCACCTGGTGAAAGATTTTAATTCACATCCCTATTGCTCAGACAATTAAAAGCAGCTCTTAGTGCAAAGAACTGTAGAGGCAGACTCTCAAACCACCATCCTAAAGCTCTGTGAGATCATTTTTTAATATAAGCTCTTTCAATTGGCTTCAATTTATAAATAGTCCTACATTTTAAAGAAACCTTTCTCTGAAAAGAAATATTTGAGGTCACCTTCACATTTTCTGATTAAAAAAATAATGACGACACTGGTCTAAAATTATAACTGGCTTCTCCAAGCATTACGTTCTCTTACAAACAATTACTTCCTTTTTTTTTCCAGTACAGGGGAAGTCAATAGTAACTGGAGCTGTTGTTGACTACTAATCTTATTTCTTAGTCAGTGAAAATACTTAGATACCTATTTCTCATTTGACTGTTCAATGGAAACTTCTGTTCTTAAACTAACTTAACTTAGATCATTGTCTTTCCCTGGGGTGGGGCTGTCAGCTAGAGTTGTACAAATGAGTACTTGAAACTGGAGCCATGAGTAATGTAAAGGGATAACAGAACACGCATCTAAAGCATAGTTTTGGAAGGTATAGCTCACCTAAAACTAAGTACTTCTGACAAGCTGCAAGACTATGTCAGGCTACCTTCAGAAACAACAGATCAGAATTTAGTCTTGGGCTTGGTACAATAGGATTTACTTTCTTTCCTTATCCTGAGGTTAAGGAATAACTAGTAGTAGAACAACTACTTTATGTGAAACAACATGCTACTGAAATACTATTATCTCTGACTTGATAGAAAGTCACAGACAGTCTGCAATAAGTTATTGCACTTAGTTGAGGAAGTAACAGGCCTCAGACATAAGTTTCTTAGAACATCAAGTTGAAAAAAGCAAACGGATTAAAAACAGAATACACAAGAATACAGGGCACAAAAATAAGGAATAAGTTTGCTTTTACATCTACATGCTTTTTCTCTACTCAATAAAGGTAAGGAAGGACAAAACAAAAACTAAGTCTTAGAAAGCATTTTTAAAAGGCTAGCACTTTCAGGTAGATGCCAAGCAGTTAAGAAGAACATGCTAGTTGGTTGAAGATCAACTGAAATATCACAGCTTTCTTTTACATTCCCCATCCTAGATAGTACATACATAAGATGTATGCAATACATTTGTGAACTTTAATTTGAACACTTCAGCCTAGGTTCAGCTGTTTCTTAATACAGTTACCACTGTGCAAAAAAATATAGTATCAAAATAAGAAAAAACCACGAAATTATCACCAATATTCCCTATAAACAGAAGTATATCCAAGTACAAGATTAATATGATTCCTATATTACAACACAAACATTTAGAATATGCTGTGCATTACAATATACCTAAACCAAAAGGTGTGATGACCCTAAAGTTAAGTCATACATTTCTAACTAGAGAAAATAAATCCCTAGCTACTAGAAATCATAACAAAAGTACCACAGGCTCATAACATAAATTCCTAAATCGTTATCAACAAGCACGTTTAGCAGAGATACGCTGAATAAAAACTAAAAACTATAAGGCCTACAACAACCAAACAATATATTAGAAAAAAGAATGATATATGAGAAAAAAAATAGCTTATAAGAGAACATGATTATTAGTAGCACTCACCATAAAACATGGTAAAACTGAACACCCTGAAACAAACACCTTACCTTTAGAAAATTAGTTGCAGCAAGGCTTCTCAACAACAAGAAGACCAGCAGCCAGTCTAAATCCAACTCAAAGTCTTCAACCACAGGGACCACACTATGTACTAAAGCACTAATTACCTGATTGCCAACATCTGACTCAAACCACATGTGCAGCCACTTGCTCATTGCAGCACTCACAGGCAAGGCAAATGAAGTGAAAATCAGTACAAGGGAGCTATAATATAACAGGTTCCTATCACTGAACCAAAGATATCTGTATATTTATATAAATATTTTGTTTCCTCTCACCCAGCCTCTGCAGAACAATGCATTTACTTTTTGCTGTTAGTATCTGCATGTTGTTTATTTTCTTATTTTCATAACTGTATAACAGAAATTGTGTAAACATATTTATGACTTTTCCTAGCTGTATCTAAATGTTATTTTCAACTTATAGGTAATAATACTTCTAGGAAATCACACTACTTAACATCAATTTTTTACATTAACATACTTTGACAAAAGGCCCCTCAAACCATTAGTTCCTTTGTATCACCTATGTCACAAAAAGCATGCATACGTGTGCATGCTCAGTAGACCAGGCAAGGCAGTTGCATTAGCTCCCTAAACATTGGCTCCCATATTCAACAGAAATACCCTTTTCCCATCTGCAAGATGAGGCATGTGTTTTTTTTTGGATTTACCATCCCCTGCTATTTGTAGATGAGCAAAGTGAACCAAAAGTTCTGACTGAAAATCACTGAAGTGATTAGTTAACAGCTGCCCAAAAAAAAAAAAAAAAAAAAAGCAATAATAAGGATAATCAATTCAAGGTACACAGGTGATGTTAATGGCATAGAAGAATGAAACCATCCCTCACCATAGTTTGCTCTCAGACTCAGCAGTCCTTTTCATTACTGCTCCCTGTAGGACAATGTCTGTTTATTTGACAGATTACAGATCTACTCTCCAAGAAGGCATGCCCCCTACTTCAAAATCTAAGACGTTCCTGCCTGTTGCTTATTTCATGCGCTGAAATAAAACACTGCAGGCAGTCTGCGAAGTATTTAACAAACTCAAGACTGAATACTCCATTTCCTGCTATACTCAAAGGAGATCTCACAATCTGCGAAAGGATCAAGCATGCATGTTAAATGTGGCTTGCAAGAACGCAGTATTTAGAGTTCACACCCTGTGAACTGAAATTCAGAGGGATCTTCTTTCAAATAAGCGGGACGGATCGTATGTTTATGTCTTAAATGATAAGTTATTGGGCTTTTGTCCCCTACGAAATTCCAATTTCCTCTCAGGCATTGGTTAAATTTATACAGTAATAAGAAATTCAGACTCAGAGCAAAGTGTCCCCTGGATATATCTGCTCTGAGACAGGAGTCTACACGGTACTGAACTGTCATTGTACAAATCTTTATGCAGTGCCACAGCATGATCTCTAAACACTCATGCTAAGTAGAAGCTGCAGCTCAGGGTACATAAGGAACAAATATGTAGCATTTTCGAACTAAAAGTAAGCTGCTGGAAAAGGCAATTATTCCCTGCTTGTCTGTGATTGATCAACTTCCTCTATAAGAATGTCTGAGCTTTCATTTATGACCTGCTTGGTCAGTGGCACAGGGCTGCAAAGGAAAAGGGCTTTTTAATGGATTTTTTTTTTTTCTAGGAAGGGTATTAAAATAGCACGGAGGCAATTTAAATCACAAACAATGACACTTTCCAGTCTTCTTAAGAAAGAAAACAGCCATACAGCTAAAAGATCCAGGAGAACAGTTTGGGATGTGGAAAGAACATTTAAACCTTGTGCATTCTACTGCCTTTTAAAGGGCAGAAGTCTATGCAATCAAAGCAAAGTAAGGCTTCAAGTAACATGATTTTAATATACATAAGGTTTTAACTTATGTATGAAATCTTCTACGACATCACGATAACAGGCTTAAAGAAAGTAAAATGATCCAAATTTTGCCATTTTTTCCACTAGTACAAACTCACTGGGGAGTTGAAGCAATCTGCCAATACCTTCAAAATTTCAAATAATCATTAAATGCAGAGTTCATGGAAGCCAACTGTTGAATAATGCATTTGTTGCTGCACAAATAACAATCACATAATAAGGCTTCAACCTGAAATTGTCTTACTCACAACATGTTGCATAAGCATAGGGTTAAGTCCAAAAGACAGTAAGGTTCTCTTCATATCAAAATTATTAAAAAATCTTACCCATTCCCTTGGCTTAAAGACTGCTATATAGGCAGTGTGTTAAGGTGTCTCATACACAGGGAGCTCCATGATAAGAGATGAGGAAAAGTGGCACACCGATCTTTCATTCTTCAGAAAGTGTCCAAGACCACCTGAGGCCAGTTTTTATTTACTGCAAAAGAATTTTGTCTTGGTCAGACTTTGAGATTCATGAAGAATTTTCACCAAGGAGAAGCAACAGATTGAAATTCCTAAACTATATTGTGGAAGAAACTGCAGATATGCATCTGCTGAAGGTATTTGCCAACTTGTTCTTCTTGTAGAATAACTTTCTGCTAATTCTACTTATTTGAAATGTAACTATTTTAGAAAGTGAGTAGAAAAGAAACAAATGTTACAGAACATTTTTTTAGTTGGATAGATTATATATTCCGCATTATTCTGAACCCCTTAGCATCTCACATTTGAGCTTCGGAAGACAAGAGGTTATGAAGTCTGCAAGATAATGTCAAGTGCTTATGTGCACCACTGTCCTCTGCTGGAAGAAATCAGTCCTACTCATATGTGTATGATGGATTAGCTTCTATTAGCAGCATGTGACATGGAGCAAACACTTCATAAGCAACAGCTAATGTACATTTCCATTTAAGCTCCACAGGCCTGTGGTTTAGGACAGAAGGTTATTAATTCTATTGTCTGCTAGATGTAGCTGCATAAACAGCATCTAGGATGCTAGCATACGCCCTGGACGGTGATCTTTATTGCCATATATTTGCACGGCAATAACACCCTTGTGCCTGGAAGGAATGAGATCCCACTGCTCTGCATACAACAAGTTAAGATTCAAGACTGCAACCAAACGGTACCATATGAGCAACACATCAGGCAACAGCAGGTGATGTCTGATGCCCAAGATTTGCAAAACACCACCCATAAAGCATCAGCTGGTTCTGTATCAGTGTGACACCAAAACAAAAAAATATGCAACCCTTGGGAGACCCTGAGCAAGAGACATTTTAAACAAGAGCTCAGACAAAGGCAGAAAAGCAATCAATGTCTCTTGTGCCAACATTTCTAGGACGACTGTTAATTTTCTCAGGCTAGGCTCAGGACCTGTAGATCCATGGCTCCTCAGATTGCACTGAAGCAGCTTCTCACGCTGATAGCGTCACATTCCAAGGCACAAGAAGCAATGCCCCTCCAGAAGTAAGGGAGAGAACTGTGCCAGGATCCAGGCTTGCACCTGCCTGCTAACCAGGCACCGGATCAGCAGAACTGAGGCACAAAACCCTCACGCTCGCCAGAACCTCCCATTTTCTTGCTACCGACCCCGTCAGGCGGAGCGAGCGCGTACAGCCCGCTCTTCCTTCAGCGGCGGGCCTGGGCGGGAAACCAAGGCGAGGAATCTGTCGGGAGTTGTAGTTCTCCTTCCCGCCGCTCCGCGCGGCCATCCTGCGCGCAGGACTACATTTCCCAGGGGGCGCTGCAGTAACCTCGCAGCGTTTTGCAAAGCAAAATGGCGGCGCGTGGCTGCGGTGGGGTTTGGCGCCGGGCATTGCAGCGCGGCCCCGGGGGGTCTTGCTCCGCTTCCCGCCCTCGGCGGGCCGTCGCCTGCAACGCCAGAGGTGGGGCGGTGCCGGTGGGGCAGAGCGGGTACGGTGCCGGGATAGCGTGAGGAGGGGGGTTGGGGTCTGAGGTTCTCCCTGGCGTGTGTGAGCTTTTATGTTCTCTTGTCAACATTCAGGATTTCTCTGCACGACCGATCACCTAAATAAAGTTATGTAGGTGCTAGCAGGAATGTACTGCTTCGGGTTGGTTCTTCAAAGACGTAGATAAACATATAGTTTGTACAAACGCTGGGTTTCTCGCCTGTATTGTGAGCAGGAGTAGAGCTCTGCTTATCTTTGTAATGGAGCATAAGCCTGAGCGCACTCTGTGGTGATTTTTCAGATGCCATGCGGTGCTGCGGATGCATTGCAAAGAAATGGAATACTGAGATAAATTGGACAGAAAAAGAAATAGATTTTTTTTTTCTAAAACAAGGTATTTTCTAGGAATGATGGAAAACACTGAGGAAAGCATTGCTTCATTAAAATAGCCTGCTTTAAGCATCTGAATCTTAATCCTTTTTCACAGTCTTCCTAAAGCAGCGACAGGTGGCACCTGCATCGCTACAGTGATGCTGTAGGGATGTGCTCGGCTGTAGGAGGGCAGGCAGGCTGGATTCCTGTCGGTGCCTTCTGTTCACCTTAGGAATAAACACTGTTCCTCATCTATTTGATATTTTTCTGTAGCTTGCTTATCTGCTCCAGCTATCTGGGTACTTTCACTGCTGAGGTATCTTGCCGTAGGAAGGTGATTTCATCACTGAAATATTATTTTGTGCCACTTCATTCGTACAAGGCCAGATAATTACTTACAGAAACTGCCAAGCAATTCATACTGTAAAGGTGACCCTTTTCTCTTATCCATATAAAGGTTACGGATGTGAGAATTGCAATTACTTTCCAGATAATATAGAGAAGCTTTATTCTGCGGAGTATGTTCGGAGAGCAGTAGCTCTCTAGTTGGAGTGATGATTTCTCTATTACCAGATTTCTAATGTTTATGCTAATGTGCTACTAACACTGCTCTGGAGAGCTACCTTTCCCAGCATGCAAGTGACTAGCTGACAAGGAATACATAATTTATTATGCCACCTGTCTGTTGGAAATTTATCAAACTACATGAGAAGTAATTGATATTTATGATGATTTCATAATTTTCCTCAGTTACCAAATTAGGGTTCATCCAGCATGCAAGTTTGCCTCATTAATTTCTGTAAGACTTCTCATCTAAGGCAAAGGCGAAAGCTTCAGATCATTACGTTTTCTTTCTTAGAGCATTCTCTTCTGTATATAATCAACACACTTTGCCATACAGTCCTGTCTTTATACGTTTTGAGTTACTGCCTGGGCTCCAGTATTGCAGCACAACCTTTGCCAACAAGCTGTAGATGGATTTGCAATATCATTTGCAATCTTTTCTTATGTTACATTAAACATTGCAATTTTTTAAAATTACATTTCAAATTTTTGTAAAAACAAACCAACAAAAACCAACAAACACAACACTATTTTCAGATGGTTTTTAACGCCATCCATACGTTAACCACATTTGATTTCTTTTTTTCTTTTCAGTCTTGCTCCATGGGTACCAGTTGTGGGTCTGGAAATCCATGCGCAGATCACTTCCAACTCAAAACTTTTCTCTGGCTCCCAAGTCCAGTTTGCAGCACCTCCTAACTCTTTGGTATCGTTCTTTGATGCTTCTTTACCAGGAACTCTGCCAGTAAGTTATGTTTCAGCTTCATTTTCATCAGAATTTATGTCAGCTAACTTTGGGTGCATTTGCAATATTTTGTTCTTCCTAATATGGAACTATAGTCTACAGAACTATTTTTACATGTTTTTCCATTTTCTGTCTGTTTGATAACCTGAGATACTTTATATTGTTTCTTTTCAGTCTACTCACTCCCTAGTTATCACTACAAGTATTTGATATGCTCTGCAAAGGAAAAGAATAAGGAGTGTCTGTTTGACGTATTAAATGAATTGCAGTATTTCTCTGAGGCCAGAGTGTATTTGGTTAGTATGAGGCACAGGGTATTCCCTAAATGTGAGAGTTACCTAAATTCCTGTGAGAGGAGGACATCTTAGACTTCCAAGTGGCCATTTGACGTTACTTTGCCATATGTGTGCTGATATAGCTGTCATTTGCTGTTTGCAGTGTTTTACTCTGAGATTACTTGGTTTCCAGAGTAGAAATTCCCTGGTTTAGGAAAGTGTCAACTGTTCCTATTTTCAGTGCAACATAATTAAAAAAAAAAAAAAAAAAAAAAAAAGTAGAATAAAAATCTGTGTGAAAAGTTGTGAACTAGTAAGTCAGAATAGCTAGCTAGCATTTTGCAGTAAGAATTTATTAGGGACAGCATAATAATTGTTTGATGTCACAGCTCAATTATAATTTTGGGGATTTTTTTTGGGATGCCTGCGACAGTGCTTCTTTAGAATTCTCTGTGAATCCAAGAGATTTAATATAAATATGCATATATATTTAATAAGTATAACCCTATACAGTGAAACTAAGTACTGAATAGACTTGGCAGTGCCTCATGCAACAAACATGCAGAGATTATAATGGGGTCAAATTATGTTATGCAAGAGCACTCCCCTAAGTATATCTGTGGAGGTTTGAATTCCCATTGCAGGTGTATTTTTTTAATCTGTTGGAAGCTTTCCTTCACCATATTAAAGCTTTAAATAATATTATGAAATTGAGAACTGTAGGTGGATTTCTAGGGACTCGATACGTGCCATGTGATCCTTAAAGAGAGAAATGAGTTTATATTCATTATTTGCAGAAGCATTGAAACCTGAGGAAGTGGAGGTTCGATGCTGACAAAATTTGGACTTGACTCTGGTATCAGTGCCAATCTGGGGCTGTTTCAGAGCTAACTGTGTGGAAATCTTGAAAACTTCCCAGAGAGAATAGAAATCTTCCGAAATCTTTTGGTTTCAGAAGGAATCCCATTAGACTTGAAACATGGAAGATGAGTTCCTTCCACGTGAAGGCAGGCTGAGGTTAGGGAGTTCATAATCACATAATTGTTTCAGACTAACTTAACGTTCTGAAAATACATGGAGGTTCTGCTAAATGGTCTAATGCTTGTCTTCAGTCAAGTAGAAAATCTGGTCTTGAAGAACAAAAATGAGCATTTACACAGAGTTTCACTTTTATATACCTGTTTCTGTTCCTCCAAGTTTCAGGGGCTTTTTTTGGTTTGTTTTCCTCTGTTACAGTGTATTACAAATGAGGTTTTGTGTAGCCTTTGTGAGAATGCATAAATACATGCAGGCTTTGGCAGAGAAGATAACTGCACCTGAGACGCAAAAGCAGGATGGCTAGGTTAATTGAAAAGTAGTGATTCTGTGTTAGCTTCTACCAGCTGCTTCTATCTATGCCAGAAGAAAGATTTTTCTCCCTGTAGTAGTAGCGAAAACAGGGTTGAAAGTAAATGTTACAAAAGAGCTGTTCTTGCATGTTACAATGTGATACAGAATCCAATCTGTGGTCTTACCTTCAATTTTTCCCATTATACTTACTATACACAAGTTTGAGAACGGTATTTGTTCTGGCCCCAAGTGTTTATTGAAAAAAAAAGTAAAGTGACATCTTAACAAATGTTCTAAACTGTCTTTAGAAGGTGTGTATTTGGCCTTTCAACTCTGTTTTGTTGAGAAATGGAAGAAAAAAAAAAAAAGGAGCAAAGTTTTAACACAACCGAAGAATACTGTGGTTGTGCAGCAGAGAATAACTGCTGTTGTAAACTGAGAACGACCACTGCTGTTCTGTGTCAGAGGGATTTAAACTTACCATGGGACCATGGGATGGTTGTGATAGACAGCCCTACTAGCACTGCTGCTTTGCAGTGGGACCAGAAAGAATGGTGTGGAGGGAGCTTTTCTATTTGTTATACGTTTCTTGGTCACTAATGAGCATGGGAGTGATCCTTTGCTGAGTAAAGGGGAAACTATAGGAATCTGTTTGGCCCTCCTCCATCTTTCTGCTTTACATTTTTTTCTTGTACTGTCATGCAACTTATTTTATGTTACTGCTGCAAGTAAGGCCTTAGGAGGACCATAAAAAACAGGGTTAGTGCCATGAACATTTCGCTATGCCACTTTCATAATGTGCCTCTGAGAGACAGCTACAGGCAAGAAGCGCTGTGCAGGTGTACTGCTATTTGGCGTGAGGCAGGAAAAATGACCTGACAAAGCTTTGATTAAATAGTGAGACTGGAAAGCACATCCCATGCCACTCTACAGACTTCATTATTGCGCCCTGTGGTGATGGAGCCCCTCACCCCTGGACCAGGTAGCATCTTGCAGAAATTTCTGTATGGATTGCCTCTCTGTGGGACAATATATAAGCCCTCAAAACGTAAGAAAGGCTTTTTTTAAAAAAAAAAAAAAAAAAACAAGTGGATGGGCTTGGCAATGGACTTACTGTGGTGTATTCAGAGAAGTTGTGGTTTCACAGCGTGGTGTATAATGCATTATATGTACCTGTAGATTGATTTGAAGTTCTTCTGAGGATCCAGAAAGGTGGTTTCACTTCCAGTCTGATATATCCTCTGTGTTAATTCTGAGAGTGTCTTAAAGGTTTCTGAAGATGACAGTGGGCTCACAGAAAGTGAATCCAGATATTCTCATTCTTGAGGTGGCTGACTAAAAGGTAATTACAGCCCAGCCTAAGAAATAAGGTAATAGACCTAGTAGCTAAAGGCTGAAATCTTTATTGTCTGTGCTTAGTCTTTGTTACTAATCACACCAGAAGATGCACGTTTTATGTTTGCGTCCTTCATGATTAAAGTGAAAGCTTGATCCTGTTTTGTTCTAGGCAAATATGCTGAGAAATTTATGTAACTGAGGTTTGAAGCAATAAGATTTGAATGTTAGCCCTACAGTCATAAGTGTCTTGAAATGGTTGACGCCTCGTGCATTTGAATTTCATTGTCCTCATAGTGTGAGCAGAATCTCTTGCCTATTTGTAAGGTGATTTTTGGCAACACTTGGGAATGACCAAGATCTGCATATAATGAAGAAAAGATAGATTTGTACACCTTAATAAAAACAGAGTAAGATGTGTGGTGAACACTGCTATCACCACTGCTATTCATAAAGTTTTTGGGATACATAAGTTGGCTGGTCTGAAAGCAATGCCTCCTATTTTAATATGTTGTCCCACAGTGTCAGTGGTGGATACTGGTGGTACAGCAGTAGAGGTTGAACCTTCCCCCCAGTATTCCATTACGTGTTGTTGCTGTGTGACAGATGCAAAGGGGCGGTCTGACAAAACGGTGTCTGATGCGGAAGTGTTTATGAAGCAAAGGTGTGCCACTGCATTCCTCCCCATGGAATAACTGACACCTATTGGCATTCATTGATCCTTGCTGAATGTTTATGGAGGCCAAACAGTGGGCGTGAGCACTGTGTTTCAGCAGTGGCAACAGCAACGTGAAAGCCAAGCTGCCTTTCAGACAGGAGAGCGGATATTTACAGGTGTGGCATGCAGGCTCTTGTTCATTGCTGGTGAGAATGCATAGCTAATGGTAGTGACTACATCAAAAAACAGTGTTTTGTAGCTGTGGATTTATTCTATGGAATAGTGTTGTTGTGCTCTTTGAATCTGTTGTGGTTTTCATGGGAAAAAATAGGAGGTGTTACTTTTGGAGTGACATTTTTTTCCTGTTTGACTAGACATCCTTGAGGACTTGACAGCTCACCCATAGCTGCTATCTATGAGATTTTCATATCCTCATTTTAAATTCCTTTGGTTTTCCACCGGGAGTGCTGGAAGGATGCCTTTGCACCCTACTGTATCTTCTCTCAGCTGTATAATGACACTCCTGTAACCAGATGCATCTTTTTTTTGTGGAAGAAAGTGCAACTAGAATAGCTGTTGGTCCTTGTTGCTTCAGGGATTGCATTACTGGTCATCTAAAGTCCAAAATCTGACTTTTCCAAAGCTGAGGATTGTCACTGCAGCGCTGTATTGCACGGTTGTCTTCCCCACCCTGCAGTGCAGTGTTGTGAAATGGCCGCCCAGGGACCTAGAAGGGGTAATAACCTGTTTGGGGATGTGGAGGATGCTTTTGTTACCCTTTTCTGTGTCGAGACTGCGTCCATCCTTCACAGTGACAGATACCTGGTGTTTTTTACAGCTAGCTTGGGAGATAGATTATCAAACTTCATGATGAATTTTATATGCTATTAATATACAGGATTTACCTGATGAATTTGCTTTCGAAGGCACTTGAAAGATTTCTGTGGATTTTGTTGTTTTTGTCACCATCTGTATCAGAACAGAAATGGCATTTCAGACTAGAACTTATACTCAGCATTCGAAACTAGGTTCTTTGATACCCTGGGCCTGTTAAACGTGGTGACTGCGGCACCTGCTTTACCAACTTGTGACTTCAGTAGTGTTTTGACATTCCTGTTGGCATGCATATAAATTTACTCTCTTCTTGTACTACGTTGCTTTGAAAAACTCTGTTTCTTAGCTTTCCTTTTGATAACTCCATTTTAATTGCACACCTTTCTTGAGGAATCGGACAGTCTTATGATCTTTGTATGCATGTTGGTTTAGCTGTCATAATCTACGTTTGCTTTTCTTCTTTCAAACCATATGTGCTTAAGTTGCTGTATCCTTCAACTCTCCTTTAAAAGTAAATTAATTGTAGTGCCTGAAGGAAAAAGTGAACGTATGCTTGTTTTAAATTATTTGCTGATGTCGAGCTTCAGTTTAACTGCTTGCTATGTCTTTTGCTGAAAGTGTAATAGCTGCTCAGAGGGAGATGTTTTCCTAGGAATTCGTAGTACCTATCTACAGCAGTCCTTTCTTTCCGGATGATATTTGGGTTTGCTACGTGCATTGTATCATCACAGTTCACAGCCTTTTGTTGCTCACACAGTCCCAGCTTGCTCGACTTGCAAAGAATGTTAGTGCTAGTTCCACTAGGCCTCTAAAAAGAAAATCCTGCTTAGTTTAGGAAGAACTGGGGGAGAGAAATAGACTTTCAGATGATTTGCACCCTGAGAATGCCCTTACAGTCCATAGACCCTTGAATTTCTGAGTGCATGATGGATTAGAGCCTACCTCTATAATTTCAAGCTATTAATCAGTTCAGTGCTGTTGTGCTGGTCTGGAGAAGCCTTTCAAAGATGAGGAAGCCTATTTCAGGTGACTTTCAGGGCTGGTTTATCGTGAAGGGTATTCCTCGTTATATTTCCTTCTCTGTGATAGGATCATTCACTGCCTGGGTTAGTTATGTATGGAACTAGTTTTCTTCAGTTTGGGTCTGAGAAATGTTACACCTCCTCAGTTACTGTACTTGCTTGCATCGACTTCCCTTTGTGCTTAACTATAAACGCCATATTTCTAGCAATGTCTCAGCTCTTGTGCTTTAGAGTGCTTGGTGATGTTTGTCATGGCTCTTCTCCCAAGCTTTGAAGAGATGCCCTGTCAAGTTTTCTCTTTTTGTTCTGTCTCCTTTATCTGTGAGAAGTAGCAGCATTAATTCTGGGTATTTTAGTCATTTTGTCAAGGCTAGCAACTCCTGTAGGGCTCTGTCTCCATAACATTTCAGAAACAGTGCTACCTACTGAGCTCTCTTCCTTTTAGCTCTTGTTGGCTTTGCTGTTTATCCCTAACAGGTCCCCCTGGCTAATGTAAACGTGTCAGAACTGCACTGAGGTGACTGTAACGTGTTGCTGTCACCTATTTCAGTAGATCTTTCAATGCATCGGTGATGTTATCTATGCATTTTCACTTCACAGTCTCTGTGTTGTTTTTTTCTTGCTTTACCTTTTGCTTTGTGCACTTGTTTCTTTTCTACTTCTTAGTGGGGAACTGCTGTTTACAGCATCTCGTTTCCCTTCTTATGCGCCTTTCTGCTGCCGCAGCGATTGTGCCATCCCTGATACATGGACAGCATGGCTGTTACGTGACAACCAGACAGATCAGTGTCCCCTCTTTCTGGAGTCAGTCTGAGCTTACTGCTGAAATGCAGTTAAGTTTTTGCAGTAATATTTCTCAGTGTGCTGGGGATTTATTTTAAGTTTGAACTGTGGGTGATTTGGCGGGAGCGGGAGGAATTTCTGTTGCTTCTCTTCTCAGTCACTATATATGCTTTGTTAAGATTTTAATCTCATTTTCTCTTCAGGCTGTTTCCAGGTGGTTCTCTTTGAGGGGATACAAGGTAGCGTAGCACAACCTATATATACACATGTATGAGAACAGTGCTCTATTAAGAGTTTCAGTAGCAACCATGGTTCAATTCTCTTTAGCATTTTGACTTTGCCAACTGATGTCTTCTTTGTTCTTCTTATCATCATTTTTTTTCTTTGAAGACTTTTTTTCATTAAAAGGTATTTAAGAAACACTGTCCAACAGTGTTTGATGTCAGGTAATTGTAGACTGGGTCTTTGTTCTCATCATGGTTAGCTGTCTCATGTGTAATGTTGCGTAACTGTCAGTTTTATGTATTTTGCTTGAAACTTATCTTGGTGCAATTAGGCTGTAATTGGTTCCTAGGGTAAAATTAATTTATTTCTTTGTATTCTCCTCTTTATGAGCCACCTTGGCACTGTAAATATCTAATGGCTATTTTTTTTTAATTTTATTTTCAAAGGAATATATAGGCTCTTGCCACTGGAGTTTATTAACTACATGTGTGGATTTTGCCATTGCAACCGGTGTTTTCTATACAAAAATGTTAGTTATGCATTTTCACTGCCAGGTTCAGCCAAATTTGTCTAAAAAAATTTTTGAGTCTGTTGAAGCATTCGTGAATGTATCAGGAGGTGCATGAAGAGGAAATCTGTAATTGAGTTTGGGGTGTTTGATGGAATGGGGAAGAGATGAAGGGAGGCGGGAGTGTTGAGATCACTGCTTAGGTAGAACAAACTTGGCTACTTATTTGTAGGAAATTAGTTTTCATTAGTCCTGCTGTTCTTGCCTTTTAACACAGAATTATAACAAAAAAAAAAAAAACCAAACTTGCCTTCTAACAAAGAATTTTAGTATGCTTTCTTAACAGCTTTTTCCAAGATTTGCTTAGTTGTGTCACTTACTAGCTTGAATTAGTGTATTCTTGCCTTTGTGTGTTGGACCACTTCTGTTTTACCCTCAATTTGTAAGTTTCATTCCTGGGAGTTCTGTCTGGTGAGCAAATAAGTGCATTTCAGAAGACTGCAAACGGAGGGAAAAGGGCTGAGGAAATTATAGTAAGGGGCTGTGAGCTTTTAGTGAACTCAGAAATTGCAATGAGGGGCAGGGGTCAGATGGCCAAGTCAGAGAATGACGGTCACTGTGTATGGAACTTCAGAATTTGTTGCAACTGAGACAAGGGAACTGACCCTCAACAAACCTAGGAGCAATGAATCACCTGTGAGAATAAACAGGGCAGGGAGCTGCTTGAGAAACTCTTTCAATTCTGTTTGGTCCTAAGTGCTTTGAGTTTATTCCCTATTTAACAAGTTAGGCGACATTGGGTATGCTGAAGATAGCAAATGTCCTTCACGTTTAAAAGCCTGTATTAGACTTTATTTATTTATTTTTATTTTTGCAGAACTCAGTGTAGGAAGAAAGGTCTGAGAAGCTCCACGTCAAAACTCTGAATTTGGATTTGGTCACATTGTGTAACATATGTTTTAGCCACTGTTCTGCCACTGACCTCTAGAATCAGTGAATTGTTTTCTCTAGCTCTTCTTGCGTTTGACTGAATCTCACACAGCATTGGCACTGGTTTACATTTCAGCTGGTGTAACAGGGTACCCCTCCTTCTGACTGGTCAGAACAACAATGTGGCATACCCAGAAGATGCTGCTATCAGCAGGAAGGGTGTAAAGGATAGAAATGGGATTTTAATGAGAATTCCACAGAAACACAGTATTTGATTATGGAGTTCATTAACCATTGTATTTCCAGTGCGTTATTGTGTCTTTTGCTTGGAACCAGTTCTGAATGGCACAGGTTTATTTGGTTGTAGCCACAGATGATGGAAACTTACATGCAAAGATGACTGGTTTGAGGCAGTGCCACTGGATCGACTGCCTCACTACCAGCCCAGAAAATTGATTGTTTCCACTGAGAACGCAGTAGTCTGAATGGAATTTTCCTTCTTGTGGGTTTTAGCAACTGTTGTTGAGAAACTCAACAGTCAGTATTTAAATAGCCTTGAATTTGGTGATACCTTCCTGTTTTTCTTACTCTCAGGGGTCATAATTTCTCTCTATTGCTGCTGAATTTTTCTGATCATCACTGCTACTAGAAGATAGTTTGTCCTATTTTAAGCCTAGTGCTATGAGCTCTCAAACTAGCTCTTCAGCTTCAAGAGAATGTGCCTTGTAATTCTTTGGATACACAGAAAGTAACGTGTTTGAGATCTGAGCGCTTCCTAAGATGTCAGAGTTCCTTATTTTTGAGATATGCCATGTATAAGTGTATGCTGCATCACTGCAAGCCAACTCTGCCACCAGACAAGGTTAGGGATAATAATACATTTTGTATAGCAGCGTATATCTTTGATACCAGACAGCAGAAAGATAAGGTTGCCAAATGTATTAAGATATATTTAACTCTATATGCTGCTTCAACTTCTCAGTTGCCATTTTGTTCTCTTTTCTTGTTCTGAAGCCTCTTTGTTAGTCTAGGATATTCATTTCAAATGTCTGCTGCTTCCTCCTCTGCTTGCTCGCACCTTTCCTTAGGGGTAAGAACACAGTGCTTATCTTGGGGCTGGAAGTATGCTGTGGACTGAAATGCAGGACTAGTTAAGCTGGCCTTCTCTTTGAATTTTCCCTGCACTTAACAACCTCATCTGTTGGAATATTGAGGCTCTTTGAAGACCAAGCAAATGACAATACTTATGTTGGCTTCTTGTTACTGTATGCCTAGGCGGGTGGAGTGCAGTTCCCAACAGCTCTATTGAAATAAATAGGTTGTTTGGAAAAGAGTTAGCTAGCTCTTGGTTATTGTCCTACACACCCTGTACATGCATAGCTGCAAGACACTTGCACCTTTCTGTGTATGGGGGAGGATGCCATGAAGGAAGAGTTGCCATTACATTTGTACTAAGTAGATAAAAGAATAATTTATTTTGAAGTTTAACTTATTAATGCACTTCAAAGAACCATATATTGGAGCAAGGTGGTACTTCTAAAACTGCAAGAATAATAACACTGAATATATCCGTTATTGGAAGCAAATACAAATCAGAGTGATACGAAATAGGAGTACTGAGAAATATGATTAGATGTATCTGCTCAGGTTTCTAAAGATTACTACAAGGTCTGTGGAGAGCTGCTTAAGTACATTGCACTGCTTCCTTATTCCAGCTGTTTCTGAAATGAAAAGAAGCTAAAATTACATATTTCTGAGATAAGTAGTCCTGTAGGTAATCACGGGATGCTGATTTCTTCATGTTTAGAAGTAGGAGTGAAGGTCTTAAGATAACGAATTAATATGGAATTTACTTTATTAAAATGTATGTCCTGGGATCTAAGTTTTTAATTTTTATTTTTTACATTTCTGGGGCATTATGTTGACTTCATTGCATTTAGTACAAGAAGTGCTTTGTTCTGTAACGCAGACCTCTGCTGTGCCGCTGCCACAAGAGAAGGAGAGCAGAAATAAACTTTTTCCCAAGTAAGAGATCTACGTGGGTTATTTTGTAGTCTTTTATTTTTTTAACCTATCTTATATTTTACTTATTAGCAAAGCAAACAGGCAAAGAAACCCGCATCCTACTTTTTAAAGTGTCAAAAATAATTTACTAAATATAAAGACATCTTTACCTGAAAGGGAACCAGTTTTCTCCAATGTAGTAGTATAAGGAGTAAATAGCAGTATCCTGCTAAGCTATGAATGGAAAAAGAAACTGTTCAGAATTTGCTTTTGGTGGGAATTTATTCCATTTAAGGTATTACATACAGTTTTGTAGAACTATTGAATAGTTCTGTATTTAAAAGCAAGGCCATGACTAAAATGACCTTGCAAATAAAGATATATTTATAAAAAGAATCTTTATTCTTGTGAACTAGATGTAAAGAAATACAAGTATTAGAACAAGTGAGATCTTAGCTGAGTTGTTCTTTTGTTCCTCCAACTCTCAGTTACCACAGTGCTGTAGCAGCATAGCGTGGCTACAAGGGAGGCGTTGCTGCTGTAGTGATGCCATTGCTGAGGTTTTTCAAGAGTTTCCAGTACAAACAATTTACACCTCCTTCTGTGATAGCTCTCTAGCAATTTCTTGAAGTAAGCACCAAGGAAAGCTGCTTCTGTTTTAGAAGACCAGGAATATTTAAGATGGCTTTCTAGGCTCTTTGTTTGGTCCATAGCTATTCCAGGAGCTGCATAGCTTTCTTTCAAGGCCAGCCACTCTGCTAGCGCATCCGACTGGCAGCTTGTCAGTTCAAGCCAGTAATTTACATCTTTGGTGCTAGTCAAAGCTGTCAACTTAATAACAGCTTACCAGATAAACAAGCTGGAGGGGCTTATTTTAGGTCATTAGTATGGGAAGTTTTACATATTGAATTGATATTTATCACTGCAGATTATTTAAGAAGCTAAGCCGGTTTGAAGGAAATTAGTAGTTTGCTTAGCCAACTCTGCTTTGAACGCACAGTGTAGATCATCAAGTACTGGAATAAGCTGTGATAGTCATTTCAGATATGGAGCAGTATTAGATAACTTTTGATTCTTGAGGAAGCAGCCATCTGATGTTTATTTTACTTTTATTTGGTTTGGTTTTTTTTAGTCAAACATGGCAAGAGAAGGGCATCTCCATGGGGCATTGCAGGAATGATGAAATCTGCAGTGACTTCTATCACCGCAATAAATCAGCCAATAAAGAAATACTACAAAGGGATACTAATGAATCAGTAATGATCTGTTTACAGTGATTGGGCTACTATGATCCAATGTTCTGGGGAGAGGTATACTTTGCAGGTCTCGAAGTGATCAGTGATACTACATGGAAAATAATCAATTCTTAGCATTTTAATGCCAGTTTTTCCCCAGAGCCACCGAAGTGGGTCACTAGTTGTGGTGTGGAAGCTTCTCACAGATATTAGTCAGTATATGGAAGTTAATCCTTCTATATTGTTCTCCTAGCACAGCATGCCAGGTAGGCTTTGCCTTGTTTGAGGCAAAAACTCGGGAGTAAGTGATCAGAGATGATAGCTGTGTTGTAATCATAGTCTAAACTCTGCCAGTAGAACCTGCTGTGGTGCTCTAGTGGACTGCAGTTTAGCACTTGGGTTTTGTCTTGTTCTCAGGTTAGAATCAGTCGCAAGCATTTTGTGCTCAGAAAATGTTGCAAGTCACTGGGCATGGATTCAACACTTTGGTGCAGTGGTGGTTTGAGTCTCCTCAGTCTTCGTAGAGCCTTAGTGATTTCTGGTTAAAGAGCTGATGGGTGTAGTTCTCTAATGGGTAAAGCTGAATAGTATTATGCCATAAGGCCTTAGAAGGAGGAAAATTTGCTTTTTAAGTTAGAAATGTAGTGGTATTTTAAACATTAAACAATTTCAACTGTTAATAAGCACTGTTATAAGCTTTCTTATAATATCATTACTGTTCTGTCTGAAAGCATTTAATTGCTGAAAGCAAGATCATCTACTGTGTGATGAACTGCAGCTCTGATACTGAAACAGAGAAATATTTTGAAGTTGCCTGTTTTGATTACAGTCAGGACTAATGGCATTCATTGTATCACAGATCCATTTCAAAGGGAAATTGTTCTTTCTCTTATCTCTTTTAAAATCTGCTCTATGTGTCTTTTAAAATTTTTAATGAATAAAATGTGTCCCAACAGGTAAGGTGTTGTAGTAAGCCGTATACGGCTACACTAAAGATCTGAAAGTTCCCTTGTTAGGTGTCTTAAATATTTAATTTTTTGTCTGTATTAGCAATTTTTGAGCTTCTGTTGTATGAAGAGTTTCTCTTATTTCTCAATGAAAGGTTTTTTTTTCTCTACTGGAGGAGTAAAGCAAATTGATAGCTTTTTGAGGTGAACATCTGGGCGGTGGAGAAAGTACAGTTGCTTTATCTGTTTTCAGAAACCAGTCTGGTAAATATAAGAAGTAAATATTCTCAGAAACATTGAAGAAAATAGTATTTAAGCCTATTACGTCCTGGTTAGTGAGGTGAAATCAGGTAAATACCTTTACATAAAGTGCCCCTTTAATGGTCATACTGCAAATTGCCTTCTTGGCAGCTCTACAATGTAGACTGAAATGGATAAACTTTTGTTCCTGTTTCAAAATACTGCCAATGTGAACACGTCAGAGTTGCACTAAGGCAAACTCGGTCTTTGTTCTTTTCCTTTCTCCAGTTTTATCAATTTGATGTTAGTTAAACCAAGTGTTAAATTAGTGAGAGCACATTTGAAAAAAGCTGTGATTATGAAACATTGCTTGTCAGCACTTTGTGGAATGAAATTTTCCTTCTCCTGTGGACCCTGTGCCTGCTGAGGAGTTAGAAGGATGTAGTACTGAGAATGATGGATTCATTGTGAGAAACTGCATTCAGCTGCCTTGTGAAACCCTTGCTGGGTCTGCAGCTCAAGTGGCATTCCTCAAGAACCTAATGCCATGGCTTCTTGAGTCCTGGGAGCACACATATATACTTGTAGCCATGGCATCAGTTGATATCTCTTTGGTTCTGCTTTAGCAAAGCACATATGTGTTTAATTTTATCCTTATTAAGCAAATCTATGTGTAAATACTCTTGAAATCACTGTGACTTGGTGGTTACAGGTGTTCTGAGGTATTGCAATGAAATGGCAATGCAGTCCCTAATGCAGATCCACAGTTCTCCCAGTCTGACACGACAGCTACTTGCAACTCTATTACAGTTTTTTATTATTTGCCTTTTTATTTTTGAGCATGCAGGAGTACTGTGGCGATTGCAAAAGTAGCAATCCAAAACAGCACACATCATCTGAACATGGCATGCCAAAATGAAAATCGCATTTTTTCATCTTAAAATTCTGCAGATTTGTAGCTACCACAGCTCTAATGATGAGTAGAACGACCCACTCAGGGAAAGAAGTATCATGGTGTCTAAAGGCAAGCAACACTGAATATATACTTCATACAAGGCCGTGTGTGGGAAACATTTGTTGCATACTGAGTATCCGAGCAAAACCTTGTGTCTTGTTTCCATAGGTTCTCAACAGGAGATGTGTAGAAGCAGCCGTGATGACAGGCCTGGCACTCAACTGCACCATAAACAAGAAATCCTTGTTTGACAGAAAACACTATTTCTATGCAGATCTCCCTGTAAGTATGCAGTGTAACCAGTCCCTTTACAGCTGTAGGAAAGGACAAGTCTGGAGTATGGGTGGTGACTGAGAATGAATGAAAAGATTCTTTTCCTGCTTTTCAGTCAGAGTTCTGCTCACCCCAACAGGATGCTGTGCTGTGCCCTGATGAATAGACAACTGTACCCTGGTGCTCGCTGATTGAATATGATCGCTCTGATTGCTGACTCCTTGCTTAGCTGCACGATTCCAGTGGCTTAACATAATTGAATTGGGAGCTGGAGCTGCTTCCCCCTTAAATTTTTTCCATTCCTGGTGTTTAGTACTAATTGTCTGTTAGGATAAAAGGAGTCTGATAACAGTCCTTCATTGACCGTGAATGTATAACAAACACAAGTTTCAGCGGCATAAACATCATGTTGTCTTTTTTGTTGTGCTTAAGGATCTGAAAATATTTAATTTCCCTTTAAAACTTGCTCAGTCTGTTGTTCCAATAATTAAAAAAGGCAGCTGAGGATGGGTTGGTAGCTTATGCATTTGTTAGAAAGTGTCACTGGAAATCGTATGCAATTTGCTGCGTTTGGTGTAGGTGTAGAAACAGTGAAATAAAGAAGAAATTTTGCCATTGCAGCAGGGTACAGGAATGTTTAAATCTTTTTTCCAAATTTTAACCAATAGAAATTTCTATTCTTTCTTTCTAATTTTAACTGTTTTTTTTTTCTACCAGCTTTTTCTGATTTTTGAGAACCTGTCAAAGAGAGGAACGCTAGTTTTACTTCCTCTGATTTGAGGCTTAAGATCTGTTGACTGCATTAGAAGAAAAAAATCTGCTTCTTTTCTGCTTCTTTTTTTTTATCTGAGAAAGATCAGTCATTTTAGCTTAGCCTCTTTTTAGGTGAGGTATCCCAGACATCCACAGAAGCAGAATGGGAGATTTCTCAGGTCCCAAATAAACGTGTAGAGGTGCTGTATTATTAACCACATTGTTCTTCCTTTCACTCTTTGTTCTGGCATTAGAAATGCTTTGAAGTTGCACAAAAAGCATTCATATACACTTGTTCCCTATCTTGGAAGGAAAATGATGTTATAGTTGTCTGAGACCTAGATTTTTGTTCTGTTTTCTTCTGTGTTGCAAGTCTTACCTTCCCTTCTGTGAAGTTCACATAACTGCTCATTTTGTTTCTGGGGATGACTTTGCTAATATTTGTGAGCCATTGAGAGAGGCCATTTTGTGGGGGCTCTGTAGCGAGCTACTGGGAATGTGAAACACATCACTGTCACTTTGAATTATCAATACTTTGTTTACATGTAAAAATTGTAAAAACCCACTTCTAGACCTGAAGGAGAAAAAAGTGAAGTGGTAAAAAAAACTAAACATTTTCAGAATTCTTTTACGCTTCTTAAAGAAACATCTCAGGTCTACTTGCATGTCACCTTTCATGTTTCTGCTATTAAAATGAAGGCAATCTCAAATATTCTTATGATTTCTTCTGCTATCCCTCTTTTGCATACACTATATGAAAAAGTTTTGCCATCTAAAAGAAGCATCTGTGTGTGTAAAGGAGAAGAGTAAGGTGGAACAAAGATTTCAGCATTGTGTAGACAGCCATTGTCTGTGAACATTAATTATAGGAGCCTCTTGTTAAATAAGGATGGAAATTTGGTCAAGGAGATTCTGATTTTATTAGCTTGGAATGCATAATTCTGGTTTTCTAGTGACTGACTTCTGTAGTTTAAAGCATTGGCAACAAACCACCCGACCTGCTTTTCACAGTGAAGCAGTCTAGTCAGGAACTCTGTAATAAGATGCAGAGTTTAGGCTAATGAGCTGTATAGAGCTGATAAAATAAATCCTGTTCTTAGGGTCTTTTGACAATGGGATTATTGTTACTTGTGAAAATAGGGCTTTGGATAGGAACTGAGATTCTTGTTATTTATTGTCACTCAGCATTTCAGGCTTTAAAAATTCATTTTAATGAGAAGGTTTAGGAGATGAGAAGAGCTGTGTGGTTAGTATAGCCTGCATAGAGTCAACTATTTTACGTTTGGGATTCTTTTTGTGTTGATTATGGCTAGAAGGTCATGCACTTCATTGCATATATAAGTTGAGCTATTCAGTGTGCCAGACCATTGTCCTCTATGCCAATGCACTGTCACCATCTCTAAATCTTAGGGTGAGCCCTTCCTCCTAGCAAAATATGCAAATGTTCTCCCAGTTCATTGGCATCTGGCAGATTTCTTTTAGTTCTCACTACTGGGGGCATAAGCAGGCTAGCAGGGGCTAAGAGATAGGGACCCTACCTCAACGCAGTTGATCCATTTGTGTAATTTTACATCAGTGCAGTGATTGCAATCCATTGTCAGTGGCAGCCCTGTTTCTGGCTAGCAGTTTCCTCTTTGCTTGGAGTCCCGGATATGAGGTAGCTTTTGTTAGCTGTGTTCTTCACGTGGGGTTGCAGTGCTTAGCTTTTAAATTGCTGCATTAATTAAACAGAGTTTTGCTGTTTTCTTTATTTAATTTATTTATTTTCCCCACGGCCTCTCTCCCTTCCACTCTAATGAGTAAGTTACTGAACTGGCAGAAAGGGAGCTTCAGCCTGATAGGAAGATGAGCGATAGTCTCAGCTAGAAGATGGAGTACACTCACTGCCTTCAGACAAAATTTAACATGATCACGGGGCTACGAGTGCGTAAGAACCTCTTCTGGCCTATTTGCTACACCAAGGCAGAATCAGTGAAATTTATGACATCGTTGGCAAGTGGTCATGCAGTTGATTATTGACTATTTCTACGTTAGTGTAGTATTGTATGCTTGCCTGTACCGGGGAGTGCTCTTATTTTTTCCCAGATCTCAATCTTCTCACAGCTAGTTTGAATTCTAGCCCCATCTTCTAGCTTCCTTCCTTTCCAACTAAGCAAAATAGCACGTGAATTTGCCTGTTTGCATGCGTTTCTTCCTCTTATATAGGTCATTTTGGAAGATGTTGCAATTTCAGTGTAATGTTCTTAGTCTATAGTACTTGCATGTGGTCATGCTGCTGCTTTCTATAAAGTGAATGTTTTATTGGAGTATAAAGTTGATTTTGTTGACAGGCTGGCTATCAAATCACTCAGCAAAGAGTTCCTATTGCGGTGAATGGGAGTCTGTCATACAGTCTCTGCATAGATAACAAAATGAGCCAGATGGTGACCAAAACTGTGAGGATTAAACAAATTCAGTTGGAGCAAGACAGTGGAAAAAGTCTCCATGATGATGCAAGGAGCCAGACTCTCGTTGACTTGAATAGGGCTGGTAAGCTTGGACTGTTCTCTTATTTTTCTCCTCCTCTCTATATCAAGATGAGTGTTTTAAAAAGGTAAATGAATGAGAGAGAACAGATGAAAAATAAAAACAGCCTGTTATCTCTCCCCTTGAAAATGAAAGCACGTTACACTTGAAGCAGGGGAATGTTTGCATTTTTAGTAGGCCTTTCCTTTTGCAGTTGGTTGATGACATTTTGCAAGAGCAAATTAGTAATCTGTTAGCTCAAGTTCCTCATGCCTGACAGTCACGTAGAGCCACTCAGCTCTGTAAGCTCTTGCAACTGTAGGTGTTATTTCAAAAAATAAAAATAAAAAAAAGTGTATCCTAGACCGTAAACGAATGAAGTTTGTGTATTGGAGGAGCTGCTGGAATTCATCAGTCAAACAGTTCTTTTAATTATTAGCTTTGAAAAAAAATACAGATTTTCTTTTTAAGCTATGAATATGTAAACAGAATGAACCAAGTTAATACAAAATAAGAGGCTGTGGCCAGGATGGCAAGCCTAATGGGCATCGTGCTTCAGTGTCCATTGAAGTGAAGGGCTGTGGCTGCTCATGTTCTTTGAAAGGGATACTGAAACTAAAAACTACTACATGTTTTTACAGTTCTGTCTGTTCCAAAATTAGTTTAAGATAAATACGTTTGAGTCTGCAATCAGATAGGCTTTTAATTGAAGTTCTCTCAGAGGAAAGCCGAAGAGGAATGTGTATGCCTGTTCTGCATGTCAGTCAGAGGGTGGAGTACTGTCTGCAGATTGTCTGCGCCTTTAAGAAAAGGAGGAAAAGTTTTTATAGCCATCTGTACTTGGGTCCACTGTGACAGTCACTAAATAATACATTTTTTATTTTGTTTTATTCTCTAAAAAGCCCAAGTGCTTTCATGTGTTTAGCCAGTTGTGCTCTAATATGCTGAGATCAAAAGCTGTTGTTGGAAATCTCTTGTCTTTCCCTGATAGGAGTCGGCCTCATGGAGGTTGTCATGGAGCCTGATATGTGCTGTGGGGAAGAAGCAGCTGCAGCAGTCAGAGAGCTTCAGCTTATTCTTCAGACACTTGGGAGCAGCCAGGCAATCATGGCAGGTACAGAGGGGGAAGGACGTGCTCTTTTGTCACCTGTAATTCTCTGCATTTGCAGGAGTTCTGCACTTTCTGGTTATTTTGCTCTGCAGTTGCTTATAACCCATAGCCTTTTCTAGCTGTTGTTTTTAAAATCCCCAGAGCTTGTCCTAATGTCTGCCATGCTTCAGATGTGCTTATGGGCCTGCTTTCTTCTGCAGAGCTTTGCACTGTTAGATTTTATAGGAAAAACCTAGCCAGGAAGGAACGTCCCCAGGGTTCCTGAGATGTTTCTCTCTGTCTGTCCTCATGCTGCTTGCTACAGTGCTGCAGCACATAAGCTATGTGCTAAGGATTAGTTACAGAATATGGAAGTTGTTCCCATAGCTCGCACAGAGTAGTAGGAGCATGGATCATCCTCTGTGTTGTCTGTCAAGTCTCAGCTGGCCATAAAATTGATGTAAAAACAGTAAACTTACTATGATGTACGTGAGATGGAGTAGAAGACAACTTATAGCAGATACCAGGGTTAATTTAAGAACCAACCAGATTTCAGCTTTTACCTTGCTTGATAGTTTCACATGCTCACTCTGTCCCTTCCCTTCTAGCATTAACATTCAGTAGGTGTCAACTTCTCTTCTACAAGGGAGATCACTGCTGATCTGGGAAAGTTGAGCAGAAAGTTGTATTGGTTCATGCTGTTGCAGCCAGCTTGCTCATATCAGTCTCGGGCATTAGCAGCCAAGGTCCCTAGGCATCCCCAGCCATTTGTCTCCACACATCTCTCTGATGTTGAGGATTTCCCCCACCTTTCTCTATCCAAGATCACTACCATCTTTCTGAGACCTCTTTATCTGGAGAATCCCTCATTTTGGCACCAGCCCTTCTTTCTGAAACTCTTGACAGTTCTTCCAGTCTAAATAGCACATGTGGACAGCATGTGTTCAGCCTCCTGACTAACGGGTCTGTCTCTGTCTCTTTTTTTAGTTGGATGATTTGGGACGTGCCATTTTTGTGTAGCCCCAACGTTACCAACATTTGCAACCAACCCATGGTTACAGGTAGCAAACAGGCTTCTGCTTAACAGTTTTAAAAGTGCAGCTTGGGGCATTCATCCCCCACATGTTCGTGTGCTGCCTGCTAGTGTTCACAGTTTGAGCCGGTGGTTTATTTTGGCCTGTGACGGATGGCTGCACTGACCTGGCAGCAGAATCAGGCCACAGTTTAAATGATTGCATCTCCTAGAGAACTGAGTCAGAGTGATCTGTCCACCAAAGACTAGCGAGACCAGGAAATGATAGCTAGTGATGCAAATTCTAATCTAACGTAGGGGGAAATAATAATTGCTAGTCATTATATATGCTTATGTAGCGCCTCACCTTGCCTACTTCTTGGTGAATCTTTTCTCACCAAAGTGTTATACGTATCAGAAAGGGGCACAGTTCTTATTTTTGAGCATCCAGTTTACACAGTTCTTCAAAGGCCTTCATGGACATACATGTAAACCATCATACACCACTTATGAATTTGGTCCAAATATTGCCATTGGAATTACACAGTGGTATCTTTCACTGCATTGAGATTTCTGACTTTAAGAGAGAGACTCCAGTGTTAGGAATATTTTTTCCTGCAGTATAGTTAGCCTTAAAAGTATTTGGATTATTTTTTCTTAGCGGCATTTTAAGGGCTTTCTACTGTGGTTTACCTCATCATAATTACTTGTTTTCAAACAAGGGTTTAACGTATTTTACCTGTGTTTTATTTGTGTGTTCAGTGAAGACAAGTGCCCAGTTCTATACTTTGTTAATTCAGTAAACAAATGAAAAGATGATTACACTGGAAAATGAAAAGAAAAGAAGCTGGGCTTAAAGTGGGCTTAAAGGAAAAAAGCTTTTTAAAAAAGTATCTGGGGCCAGGCTCTCCTTTCATTTTTAACTGATTACCTTCCTTATTGTGTCTCACTGACATCTACATCCAAGTAGAAGCAGGTTGTGTCTCAAGTAGAAGCAAGAACAGGACAAGTATATTCCTACTCTGTAGCAAGTACACATTTTACCCCAAAGAGGAGGCACATGGAAGACACTTCTCCTGGAAGAGCTGCTGGGTCCTCGTATAGCCTTTGTCCTTCATTTGTGTTTGGCAAAGACTCTTTGAAGACAGAGGAAATTAATGCGCTGTCATCCAACCTACTTCTACATCATATAGCACGTAGTCTCCAGTCATTTCTTCTTTGTTCAATAGAATGGATTCTGAGCCATAGGCTTTCTTCATAGGTTTGACTCTGAGCTACTTTGTGTTTTCTTTATTAGTGCTACCAGATGGAAATACAAGTGTTTGTTTCTTTTTACCAGTATTTGTAATTGAACACAAAGAGGAAGGCTACAAAAGTTCACTGTGCATATGGGAAGAATTATGTTTATTTATGACATAACCTCTCCTATTTGTTTGTTTTTTTTTTCCCACCAGTTGAATAACTGTGGCAAACCTTCTCTTCTTAGAAGGAATGCCTTTAGAGGGAGAAACCTTAGAAAGATAAAAGTCCTGTTTACTTGAGGTTGAATCATCAGAGATCTCTGAGGACGTTAGCCCATTTTGAACTAGAAGTGTAGGACGTTTTTATATGTAACTTTGTGTTCAGTTTCAATGTTTTTGGCAGCCAGGGAAATCTGGAGAAGAGAAAACGTTGCAATTTCTTGAAAGAGAAAAAGAAAACTACAAAAAAATCCACAGCTTCTGACATACAGTCCCTGGGCTATAAATTTCCAAGGGCACCTTAGAAAAAGCTGTTCAACATAACTAAGTTCTTGCGTTCCACAACAGAGTAGTATATATCCATCAAATTGTAATTCCAAAAGGTATCTTGTGCTGTTTTTAGAGGAATGGAAGCTCACAGTGCACTGCTTTAAGTTGCTTGTCTAATTCTGCCCTTTTTTTAAGGGCTGTGAATCGGAAGCTCTTTTTGCTCTGCCCTGTCCTACGCCATACAGTTTTCTCAGAGAAGAATTATGAACAGTAATATTAAAAATAAAAAGGTTGAATTTTCAGAAAATTTTGAATGATTGGAGGCAGTAGCTTGAAATGGAATCAAAACAGAAAGCTATTATGAGCTGGTTGTTAATCATTACTCAAAGTATGGAAGCCTGCTATTAATGCTCTGCACATAACATGAAGTTTATTAATGCGTGCCGGGGTTTTTACTCTAGTTTGCAGGATGGACTGTTTTGTTGATTAAGTTTCCTTTTACAGAGGGTCAGCTGAGAGTGGATGCCAATGTTTCTGTGCATCACCCTGGAGAGCCTTATGGAGTAAGAACTGAAGTGAAGAATATCAATAGCATAAGATTCCTGACAAAAGCAGTAGGTAAATTATGGTTACTTTGTTACTGGAGCGTTGTGCATTGCCTGACCTACATCACAGATGTGTGAGTTTCCAGTCCTGTCCCCTGATGGGCCTTGGACCTGTGCTGTATGTAGTCTCGTTTCCGGTCCTGTGTCTGCCCTTTGCTGGTGCAGTCTGACTGAACTCCCTGGCTGCACCGTGGACCCAGTTCAGCCCCCTCACCTTGTCTGAGACTATCAGCAAATCCCGTTAGTAGCACATGCATCTGTCCATGCTGCTTAGACATGCAAGAGCACTTCCTGTGCTGTGGTGGTCCTTGGCTCCAGGCTCGTTCCACCTTTTAGAGCAGCCCTGCTCTCGCTCCTCCATGGCAGAAGAGATCTTAGTTTGGAGTACTCTGGGAATAGCAGTCACGTTAGTCTATAGTTATAAATTTATCCCTCTGCCTGTGAGAAGAACAAAGCAGATGATTCAGGGTTTAGTATGTTTGGCTCTGAGATACGTTAGCAGTCGCTCTTTGTCCTTCAGTGGAGGTGATCACTTTCCACCACGTACAGTAAACTGTATGTGTGAAGTTCAGATGCAACTTGGGTATGAGCAAGAAAGGATGATCGTTACATCTTCAAAATATATCTGGCAAGAAGAATGTGAGAATTCTCATTCTAAATACTCCACTGGGGGAAAGGAAGGTCACTAGGAATGTATGGCTTGGCTGCAGTGCCTGGGAGAAAATGCTTTCTATTTAAAGGAAAGAAGATGAGGAAAACGTGCAAAGAAAGAAACAGTGCTGGAGAGAAAGACAGTGACTAATAATCGTGCCTGCATCTACTGCTGTTGATTTTATTAAAGGTTAAAACAACTAACTTTTCCATTATTGCACAGCAGTGGAAAATGAAATAGTGGAGTGTACAAAACCTAATAGTGCAGTATAGTAAGCTTATTCTTTTTTCTCATGTTTCTGCCAGACTATGAAATACAGAGGCAAATTAAAGAACTTGAAAATGGAGGAACAGTTGTGAATGAAACAAGAGCCTTTGATTCTAAGCTCGGGTGAGTTCTTATTTTGGAGAAATATCAGTAATAACAGCTTTAGAGTGCTAGGGATGCCTAGTGACCTGATTGGGGGAGATAACTTGATATTGCTCCACTTCTGTCTTCTGAAGATAATGTTCACGAGCATGCTCTCTTCAATGGGAGAAACTTATTCTTGAAGTTGAGGCTTTTTTACAACAGTTTGTGTGCTACCTCAAGCAGCGACTGGGTGAAAATGACTGCACTTTTACATACGCGCTTTCCTGATCTTCATGAGCAAGGCTTATGTTTTATCTTTTTGCTGGGAATCCAGTGGTGTACCACTTCTCACATCTCATCTCTTTTGTTTTATTTTAGGTGCACCGTACCAATGAGAGACAAAGAGGGAAAGCAAGATTATCGGTATTTTTTTTTTTAAATAAAGTTACTTTTTCAGGAACTGAAAACTTATTAAATATATTAAGTGTAGTCAGTGTAACAAGCTTGTAAAGTTAATCAATATAATGCGTGTGGAAATTGACCTTCCAGTGGAAAGAGACCTATCAGAATCAGTACGAGTCTGAGAAGTTCACATCTAGATTCCATAGCCTCTATTGGATTTAGCAGTGATGAGACACAAAAACCTTTCCTAAGAACTAATCTGGAGTACTTTAGCTCAAAGTGGGTAATGTGAAGGTTTGCTTTGTGGCCAGTGCACATATATTGTTAAGAATGCCTAATGTTAAATGTAAGAATATTCTGAGATGATCACTGCTCCTGCTTTAAATGTATACTGAGAGAAATGATTCTCATGTAGCAGGCCCTGCCTCTTCACGCTTAAATTCTGTGATCGTAGACACTGTTTGAAAATCCTAACTACTGTTGAGGGGTGTCAGCGTTCATAGGTAGATTTCTACCTTAAGATCTACGAAGACCTACTAAAGTTGTCACTCGGCTAAATACTTATTGCCTTCCACTGATGTGAGATGGCAGCCATCACAGTTTGATTGCTAAAGATTCATGTGAACAGTCTATAATCTGCTCTCAGCAAAGTCATACATACACAACCAACCAAGAAAGATCTGTCTGGAGGGCAAGAGAAGAAGGCATAACTCTGTCAGGAAGCAGTGCTGCTGGGAATAAATGTTGGGTCAGTGCTGCAAAACAGCATATCTCCTGTGTGCTCTTGTACAAGAGGTAATCGGAGTGGTGTCTGGATGGGATGGGGCATAAGAGTGCAGCTCAGTGACTGTTGAGGTCTCTGAGCTCCTCTTACGCTGCTCTTTGCGTGCCTCCATCATCCTATGGCTAGAGATATCTAAATGCTGATCAACTTAGTCATTTCCTGGCTTTTCATCTCAGGTTCAATCTTCCTGTTACTCCCAGAGGTCACATCCCAGTTGGAGAATCGCAGCTCTGCAGAACTCTGAGAGCCTCTCAGTTCTGTGTTCCTGTTAAGTGTGCATACACCCTTACTGAAGCAGAGCAAGGATTCTGAAAACATTCCACATACTTTATGTTTAAATCTGCTTTTCCAAGCAGCATTTGTAGAAATGCAGCACAAAAGACAGTAATCATTGTATGAATTCCTTAATGTGGTAGTTGCTGACTTATTTAACAAGGCTAGTTTGAACAAATGCAAAAGAAAACTCAGGCAAACCTGGGCAAAACCGGTGAGTCCAAGATACTTCAAATGAAGACCAGAGAGATTATTAGTAGTGCTAAGATTATGATTAGTATTAAACTGTTTTCTCAGATTTTTTGTAAATTACTGCTTGCACATTATGCATCAGACTTAAGATCTATGCTCAGACAGATCTGAAATAAAAATTTTAGAGGGTGTTTCATGTCCCTTGTCCTGAGATTTTTGAACCTTTCGGTTGATCGTGTGAAAGTGAGGTTTCTGCTTCAGCTGCAAAGTTATTGCAGTGGTCTGAATTGGCCTTGTCTTTAAGCGAGCCTTTTGTTCTGTGGTGACACCCTGATGAGCGCAGTAACTTTGCTTTTAGCACAGCATGGGCTTTCATCAAGGTTTTTGAAGTCAGCATGGAAAAGGTCGCAGCCTGCCCAAATCACTCCTGGCGGTTGGCTGTCAATCTGGGTTTCTCCCTGCCAGCCCACTCCCATTTTTGTCTAGATCTACAATTCATGCTTGATGCCAAAAGGAACAGGTTGTTTCCATAACTATCGTTTTTATTGCTATTGTTAATGTAATTACTCTTTTTCTATCATTGACTTTGACAAATAGTTGCAAATACTTAAGAGAATAGGGACTTTGCTACAGCTGATGAACCGATCTCTTACTGCTTACCACTGACATACCATCATGAATTTTTAATATTTTGTTAAAGGTAACAATGTAATGTGCAAGTCAGCATAAAGCTATCGTATGTATTTTCTTCCTTCTTGTTTAGCTTTTGACTGACAGTATTCCTAAAGAAGTTTTTCTTCGTCTAGGTTTATGCCAGAGCCAAATCTTCCCCCATTGATTCTATACGATGCTAAATCTTTGCCAGCTAATGTGAACCATCAGCAAGTGGTAAATATCGATTGGATTCATGAGAGACTTCCTGACCTTCCCAGTGTGAAGAGAGCAAAGCTTGTTGAACTGTATGGGATTCTTCCTGAACACAGCTTCACCTTGGTGGTAGGTCTATTGATCATCTGCTAAAATAAACGTAGCAACTCCAAAAGTTGCGCTGTATTCAGAAACATTTACGAATGTTGTTACTAACCAGCTATCAGTTCTCATGAGTTTTTTTATTTGGCAATATGTCCAGTTTGTTGCCTACTTTTATACCCTGAAGCCAAATGCATATATTAGTGGAGAAAAAAGAAACCTTGCACCGTGTGCCTAGAAAAAGCATTTCTCATGCAAGGTGCGTTCAGGTAACTATTACTTAATATCGATCTTGTCTGTCTACACATTGACAAACTAGTGACTGACTGCAACAAATGTACAACTTCCTGCTGACAAATCCTTGCCTGCAAGTGCTTATTCTTCTTATCTCTGGGTTTGGGTTTCGTACAAGGCTGGGCACATTGTCATTATTTAACAAATTAATAGACATACTTTCCTGACTGCAGAAGGAAAACCCATAGTCTAAATCTCTTAGCTTCACATGCCTTCGTTGATCTGATCTCCATATTTTATTTGTTTATTTATTAAAAAAAAAAAAAAACTCATTAACAGGTAATTACACAAAATGGCTGTGCAGCATTAGCTTTGACCTCACAATGCAGTTTACCAGGGACAGATTGAGAAGAGAGGATCCGGGGAAAAAAAAGGATATGGCAAATGTGAATGTAAATAAGGAAACGACAGCAAAATCTCAACTTTCAAAATTATTCTAAGGACTTCAGGCATCTCAAATACAAACTGAATCATCTTGGTTCCCCAGTGATAACTGGGGGGGTGTTAAGCCACACAAGCTTAGACATTTCAGATAGCCAGCTAAGCTAGGGTGGTGTCCTGCTTTGGTTACCTCTGTGGTTAGTGGAGATAAAAGGAAAAGGAATTCTTCATTGTAAGATTCCAAGTGGAACCATAAGTACTTCAAATTGTCCTCTGGAGGAGTTCCTTTACTTTGACTGTAAATGCAGGTAGAGCAGTGCACCTAACTTAACTACCTAATATCCCTCCTTTGTGTGTCTTTAATACACTTGTAATGTGCACACTGTGTGTATTCTAACACCTGCACAGAAGCTGGTCCTACGGAAGAAAAAAAAAAAAGGGTTCTTCTGAAGTAAGCTGTTAGGAAAACTGCTTTTGTGCTGGTGTGCCATTTTAGTGAGTTACAGATCTTCTGTTTGGTGGGCAGATGTGTTGTAAGTCTTATTGAAGTCATGAGGCTGCAGTGACAGCACTGAGAGGTGTCAGTGGTATCTTACCTTTCTATTTCGTTGTGTAAGTTGCAAAATGTAATCTAGCAGGCAGTATTCCTGTCCACATGTGAGTTTTTTCACATCAACACATTTCTCACAAACTAAAAGTAACTCAGAAGAGCAGATAGGTTCTGCACTCTTTTTTTTCTGGCTTTTTTTTTTTTTTCCTTTTAGTTCTTCCCCACTGAGGTGGGTTGACTTTGGCCAGTGGCTAAGCAGCACACAGTTGTTTGCTCATTCCTCTCACCAGTGAGATAAAGGAGAGAATAAGAACAGCAGAAGCAAGAGAACTTGTGGGTTGAGATACAGGCAACGCTTATTTAAGAGTATGAAGGAGGAAGAAAAAAACCAGAAGTGATGCAAAGGCCACCACTCATCACATCCCACAAGGAGCCTGATGCCCAGCCAGTCTCTAACTACTTCTCCCTTCAGTTTTTCTTGCTGAGCACAACACTGTAAGACACACAGTATCTTCTTACCCAATTTGGATTTGCTGTTCTTCTAAACCAACCCTGGCCTCTTCACTGCGGGAGTAGAGTGGGAAAAAGAAAAAGCCTTAAAGCTCTGCAAGTTTTGCTCAGCAGCAGCCAAAACACTGATGTTATCAGCACTGTTTTGGTCACAAATTCAAAACAGCACCCTATGGCCTGCTATGAAGAAAATTAACTTCATCCCAGCCACGCTCAATACACCCTCTTCTTTCACTTGGCATCAGCCTACTTCTTAGCCTGCTTCAATCTTGATAGCATCGATGGCTTCTGCTGTGTGCTTTCTGTCATCTCCATGAACTTGCCCTGTATTTGCCTCATCAGTTCCCGTTTCCTTCCAAGAGCTCTCTGAAATCCTCTAGTGCCTTTGCTTTTTCTCTTTGTTAACTTCTTCCTTTCTGCGGTGTGTAAGATAATTAATGAGCTCCAAGCTGAAATTTGAGATACAGCTTGTAATAAGATAATGCATCCATTTGAATGCATGAAGTGAGCACTTCTTCATTGTGAGGTCTTTTATTGTGCATTAGGATGTCAGCGTGTATACTCTCCATAAAAGTTGCTTGCCTGTTCACTGGGAGACTAGTTAACCTTAATTCATCTGCAAATGGTATGTCCATTGCTGTGTTAAGCTTACATGGGAAGTTACAGAAGATTGCTGATAGGGCCAGATGCACAAATCTAATGAGCATTCTTTCAGGTTAGAGCACCCAGGAGTGCTCATTAAATAAATGGCGGTGGTAGAGGGATGGCTCTAAAATGCAAAATCTCTGCTTTGCGCCAACTTGTTAAGAGAAAACATTAAGCACAAAAGTTACGATAAAACAATACCATACTTCAGAAGTAGTTAGTTTCTGAGCTGGCTTCAAGACCTTTGTTCTCATATACAAAAACTGCCTACATATACTGCAGTATCGAGAATGTAAGACTCCAGCTTTGCCTAACTACAAGATTAACTGAGATGGAAGGAAGGCTTTAACTATTGATATCTTCGTCTGAGATTTCTTAAGCGTAAACTGCTAGATTTTTAATGGTTTTCTAGAAATTGCAAAAATAAATGGGATTTCTGATATTCTTCATGCAAATTCCATTTTATTTGTAAAGATAAAATTCTTTAAGCAAGGTAGACTCCGTGGTATTGGGGTTTCTGCGTGCAGTTTGCTGTGTAAGCTGGTAGGTTGGCAAATACTACTCTTCAGTCAAGAAGGATCTCAGAGAACTACGGTAGTATAATATTATGGTCATCTTTCCTGGAGGGAAGGGTGGAGGGAGGCAAAAAAAAAAAGGGGGTGGGGGGGGAGGTGTATTGGCATAGGTATGAATATGTTGTATTGATTTCAAAAACCATGCTGAGGTCCAACCAAAAAGAAATAAATCAATTGTCACGGTACAGGATTAGGAAGAAACATTCTGATCACTTTTGCATTCCAAGTCTTTTTATACCTTTATGTTTACTCAGATAAAACTGGCAGTTCTGCTTTGGCTTCGGCTCACTTCTTCACTGTAATAGCTGGCATTTGTGAATCCTTTATACAGTCAGAATGGGATACCAGTAGTTTTGACCATTTTGTTTACAATGTGCCACCCTCATTTACTTTGGTGTGCAGGTGAATTTATGCTTCTTTTTAGAACCTAAAGCATTAAGTAATGAGTCAGAAGGAGAAAGTTTGAGCTGTCTTTCTTTGACTGCTCTTCTTTTCTACATTAATAGAGTAGATTTTTCAGCTTTTTTTTTCCTTGGCAGTCTTCCACATTTTTGCAACAATTGTTACCTCACGGTTGGTTATTGTGGGAACTGCTATGGTGAAAATGGGAAGAAGAAGGCAGAAAATGAGATTTGTGAACACTGATACAGTTTTCTCCTGCAGTGCTTTGGGCAGCTATTGGTCTTTAAAGGCATAAGTTTGCATTACAGACCCAATGTCCCTGCAGATTACACCCATGGTTGTCTGTAAAACAACGTATTGTTTGAAACTTGTTTACAAAGCACTTGGAATCACTCTGCCGTTACGTTTTGACATTTCAGTAGAATTAAATGATGGTGTTAAACCATGTACCAGCAGTAAATTTGCATCTGGTTGAAATATTGGAATGTCATGATTCATGCAGTTGAGATTCTGATGAATAAGTTGCAACATATTTGGTGTGTAATGGGAGACCCAAGTGGGGGCATAATTTATAGTGCAGAAATATGGAGGCAGAAATACACAGTATATACAGACAGCACACAGGAGATTGTGATGTCAAATTAGTAGAGAAGAAGCTAAATTAATATTTCAGTGAAAGGTTTTTGTTTGTTTGTTTTAGAAGTGAAATGATGGATGGTAGAGCTCAATGTATCAGAGCTCCCCCTGGTTATCTTTTCCTACGGTTAATTACATTCTTCTGGGTGAGAGTTGCTGAAATAGAGATGGTGGCTGGACTGAATCTGGCATGACAAAAGTTGACCAAAATGCACAACAAGTTAAAGTTCAGATAGCACAGTATTTAGGAATTGAAGTCATCCAAGTTATTACTAATCTTTTATATGGCAAAAAAATAAGGAAAATGTTTCATTTTTGTCAGTCATTTTGATGTTCTGAAACTCTGCCTTGATCATGTCATTGCTGGGGTTTCCTACTTTTTGGCTACAGCAAATGACAATCACTTAAAGAGTAAAATAATAAAGAATGACAAAAGAATTTGTCCATTTCTCCATGTTGAAGAAGTAGGTGTGGGGCTCAGTACCTGGTAGCATATGTAACCAGATGTGTCTGAGTATTCCTGGGCTTTTCTCCTCTTGCTGCCTGGAAATCATCTGATGGAAATTGGAAGGCCGGGTTTGTTTGCCCTTGATTTCTCAAAGGTCTGGCAGAAGCATCAGTGCTGTAACTCTAGCCAGGCTGTTGGTATCCAGAAATCTGAATGTGCCCAGTGCTGGAGGCCTGCTCTCCATCATCTGCGTGATAGAAGTGCTGGACGTGCTGCATCTGAGCCGTGCAGCCTGCACTCAGACGTGTGGCATCTGCAGACATTGCTTTTGTGTGCATGATGTTGTAGCTAGACTGCTCTGCCTAGACTGTTTGTAAAGCCTCCTTCAGTATGCATTAAAGTAAAAACAGCAGCATTTGTACGCAGTCACTTTTTCCTACCCAAATTGGACAAGTGTTTTAATGGGAGGTAATCTGCCATTTAAATAATCAGAGTTTGTGCAAATGAATCCTGAGGTGAATTAAGAAGAGTACAATATTTGGCAGTTCATCATTTTAGTAATTCCATTACATGCATGCACAGTTCTTAATCTTTTACTGTACTTTGATAATTACAAAATTTGTTTTTCTAATTTATTTAACCTTAGATTTTTACATTCTTTTTCTATTAAGTGAATGTGTAAAAGCCCAGGACAGGAAAGCAAGTTTCCCTATGTGTATCAGAGGAGTAGTTAACCAAATCTGCCTTGCTTCACAGAAGTCCTCAGTGGCCTACTGAGGCTGACGGCGTCGATTTTTTGTTCGTGATCTCAAAGTAAGGGGAGAGAGTCTGATTTTTATCCTAGTAGTTTTATAGCACATCGGCCCACTAATTGAAGTCATTTTTGTTCTGTTTTCCAGAACAGAGAGCAGTAGATTGTGGACTCCTTAAAAGCAGTACTTTATTACCAATGATTCCAGAGATTATTACCAGTAGTGTCCAGAGATGTTGGAAGTTTGTTTTGTGAAAGTTATAGTGGGTGAAAAATCCAAAATTTAGTATTGCTATAGTGATAAATTGCCTTTAAATACAAGGACAAAGAAGACTGTTTTGACAGGGCTGAGTTTTAGTGGAAAAGTCAGGCTTTGGTTTAGTGCGTGCCTGCACTCTGTTTTGCTCAGAAGTATTCATAGAGATCCATCTGCCATTGCTGCGTGCTTGGAAGATGTTTTTGCTGTGATGACAGTACGTGTAGAATAACTCAGTGGCTGCCTCTAAACTGTTATCTCTTCTGAGAGCTGGTGAGACCTCCTGTTCATTTATGCCGTACTCTGCAGAAATCCGGTGGCAAAGAGGGTGTGGATTCCTCCTGCCACTTAATGTCTCTTCTGCCTTGAGACCTAATGAGTTCTGTGCTACAGTTAAAGAACTGCCAGTGCCCTGATGTCAAACAGCACAGCGTTCAACAGGCTGTGCACTATCTGTTCTTCTAAAAACAATCTCAGATTTCACTTATAGTATAAATTGAATCCCCTACGATCATACCTTCTGAGCATTTAGGGTGCTGTGCAAAGCCTTGCATAGCTTCTGTGGAAAAATCTAGAAACATAAAACCCCTGTTCTTACAGTGTGACCTTTCCATATCATTCAGGGGTGACTACAAGCCAACCTTATTCCATCAGACCAAAATAAAAATAAGTGATTGCAAGATCAAGAGTGAGGTATCTATAGGCGGTTTCAGGCAAAGTCTCTTCTTGGTAAATGATAGCATGAGAGTGTATGGAGCATTATATTTTCTGCCACTGTATGTATTTAAAAACAAAGGACAAGATGGGAAAGGTTCTCTCCAAATATTAATTTTTAGGGAAGATGTAAGAGAAAAAAGATCACTCAATTATTGAAGTTATGTTAAAACAGGCTGACATATAAGCTGTACGCATGCATGCTAGGCACAGCGTAGTTTTACTCATAATAAAATTACTCCAAAGTCTTACAGCTTCTTTACTTTCTTTAGTTTACTTTAGCATTTATCCTCTGACTCTAGCTGCGTAATTAATCACGCTTGCACTTCAGTATCTGTTCGATGCATTTAATTTTTCTTTAACAGAATGAAGATGGATTAATGGAATTCTTTGAAGATGTGGTAAAACGGACTCAGATGAAGCCAAAGAAAGTGATCGGCTGGATTCTGAGCGACCTACTCAGTCACTTAAAACAACATTCCCTTACAGCAAATGAAAGGTCAGGCTTCTCAGTTACAACAGCAGTGAAATAAAATTGCTCCTTTTCTCATGTACCAGGAACAGTATCATGTCACTCTGATGCTGACTTCTGCTTTAGTTATCATCTGTGAGGTTGGTTATCCTAGGCAGTGCTGCTTAGGCCTTGACACTGTCATGATTAATGAAGTTAACCAAATGCCTTCCAGAGAAGAGGGCAATGATAAGGCATAATCAGGCAGTCAAGATCAAAGCTGAATATAGTGTATCACGAAGAAAAAATACTAGCTTGTCATGCTAAACTGTGTGACGTTTAGACAAGCAACAGTGGCATAAATCTATTACTTGTCCTCTTCCCTGAGGTAACTCCCGTCCCCTTTTTTCACAGCCCCATCAGTTCTTTTCTCCTAGCTGACCTTCTGAACCTTCTAGAAAATGGAGACATTTCTTCTTCAGCAGCAAAGCAGGTATTTTTTGATTTCACTGTACTTTGAATCTGCCGATGCTTATTCCATCTGCATTCGTTGTGTGCCAATGAATTGGTTGCTTTAAATTATTCAGGGTGTTGATGAAGGATAAATTTTGCTTCTATGCCATATACATTTAATGGATGAAGATGCCTCATGTAGTATAATCTTACTGATGTCTTTGCATACTTAGCGTTAAAAGGGGGCACAAACCAAATAGTAGCTTTAAGCTACAGTCAGTTAAGTCAGTTCTGCTTCTGAACAAAGCAGACGTTAGATGTCAGTCCGGTAGCTTGAGTAACACCTGAGGAAAGGCTGGTGGGAACTAATCCATGGCAGTTAAGCTGAGGGTATTAGCTAGTAAGTGCAAAGGGATACTAGAGCCTATATTCTCAAGTATTGGTGTATGGAAAAGGATATCAATCAGCTGACTGTAGTCACAAAGAGAAGTCTGATGTGGTGCACTCCGAGAGTCTAACACAGAGACATCTGACCTTTCTTTTCTCCTGGCTTCTTTGAGCAAGTGCTGCCATGAGTCTCCTAAGCAAGGACTGTCTGTAAAGCCAGTTTTCCCTCTATCATTTTGCTTAGGACAGTCTCGAAAATCAGCACTTCACACATTCATCTGTAAAGTTATGAACTGCTTATGATGGTACTGTAACTCTGGTGCACGTTAGGCAAAATCTGGAGTTCTTTTGTGATAGGGAATAACTGCCATTGACCTCAAATTCTCTATGTGGGATTCATCGTCCTTTCAGGTGAGTTACTGTGCTCTGCATTTAAGTACATTCGTTAACCGTTTTTCCTCAGGTGGCTGTAAGCAAAATTGTTAAAGAAGATCCTTGCCTTGCCTTGCCTGCTTTCAAGCTTTTACCTCTCTAAAATGCACAGGGCACATTTCCACCTTTCTAGCACAAGTTGATTCAGTCAGAGTACAACTTTAAAACAGTACAGGCTTTGGCGTTAGTTCACTCTTTCCATGATTACAAACTCAGAGCTGCAAAGAGCTGTGGCTCTTTTCCTACTGGGGGACACTTCCTGGTTTTGGGGGGTTTCTTTTGGAGGTGCTTGTGGATTTGGATTATGTTGGCCTTGTAGTTGGCCCGCCCCTCAGAATAGCCAGCTGCTTTTTATAGGCACCGTAAATACACATTTAAGTGCCTGACTTCAGGCATGTGCATCTGGAAATTTTGGACTGGAAAAGTAAAAGCTTCAAAAAGGACATAAAATATTAACAGGGAGATACACTGGGATGCAGAGCAGTTGTGTACCTGCAGGGCAATGGGACACCCATGAGTTTGGGGTCTGCATCTGAAAAAGGAGCTCAGAACTCCATTCTTAACTCTGTTTCCTTCTGGAGGATACTGATGCCCCTCCACTGGAGTCCTTTCCTTGTGATAAGTCTGTATGCCAGCACTTCTGACAGGTTATGAAATGTCAGGAATTTCAGAGATGCCTTTCTTGTTTAATTACAAACTCCTTGTAACGTGCATGTTGTCCTCTGCGTTCTGAAATTGGACACAGAGAAATAACAGTACTATTTGCCATCACTGAGTGATGCTGTCAAACTGCAGGAACCTTGCCACATTTAGAAAAGTATTCTGGTTGCCTGGATGTCAGAAGAATAACAAATGTTTATAACAATTCTCAGCAGCAGGCCGAGATGCTGGATGGCCTGAGGGCAGAAGGGGCTATATATACACAACGGCAGATGAAGTGCAGCACTTGGAGTGGAGGAGAACGAATTGCAGTGGTAGAGACAGATCCAACTAGAAGCACTAGCGGGGTTGATGGGGTGAGCACACAGACATGCACACACATACGTGCTCGCAGCAGGAAGCTGTTAGAAGTTTTAATTTGTTAAGAGGATTGTGTTCAGTCTCTGCTGTATAAGGCATTAAAACACAGATAAAAGCTGCGAGTGCTGATTATAGACACAGAACATTGTATGGTAGGATGCATATGCCAAGGAAAGGGCACAGTGTGCTTACATAATTACCACTTGGGTAATTACAGAGCTCACGCCCAACTTGCCATCAAATATAGCATCCTACCCCAGAGGCCTCCAAAGTGGTTTCATGCTGGCATGCCTGTACAAAGGGGAGCAGTCTCCAGCTCTGCTGGTGTGCAGGGCTGTGCAGTGAGCATGTCCTGCATCGGGGAGGCCTGCACAGGCACACGCTATGCATGGCCTTACCCCGGAGGCACCATTTGGATGTCAACAGTGGAATGCAACTCTACTACACTGAAACTGGTCTGATGGGAGTATGGCCAAGGTGGGGCCTCACTCCTCACCGGCAGGGCTGGCAGTGTGCACGTCTGTGGCAGAAGGGACCTCACTTTTCAGTGAGGGCATTGCGGGAGGAAGGTAGTTCTTGGGTCAGGAAAGCAGAACCTGGCTTTGGCTGTTGAGAGTTGTGCTGTAGCAACTCTGTGGAAATGCCCCATTGTCTGTTAATCAGGGATCTGTAGCAGGGTGTGGAGAGGAGCAGGCCCCTTGTCTTGTTTGCTTGTGCAGTTGCGTAGGTCTCCCATACAAGAATAGCTTCGATAGACCCACTTGGCACCCCTACTTCAAAGTAGGTAGCAGGAAAATGAGTACAGTACACAAACCTAAACAGAAGCATCTGCTTTGACTATTACGGTCATACCATCTGGAGCAGTGAGCCCAGCCTGCCCCTCACTTTTGTCAGAGGCTGAGGGACAACTGCCAGACATCAAGGCTTTCCATCAGGGCAAAGGAGAGCAGCCCACAGGACAGGCTCAAATGGTGCTGCCTGCTGCTTCCCTCCTCCTCTGGCAGCACATCACTGTGGGTAGGCTTTCCAGTTGGAGCCGTTCTGAGGCAGAGCAGTCAGCTGGCATGATCGCCAGCTGCAAAATGTTTGATATGATGCCCGTGGCAGCCAGACGTGCAAGTCCTGATTAATTCATCTTGACCAGCGGTTTGCTGCTATGCCTGTTAGGTGGGGAGAGCAGAACATCATTAAAATCTAATCACGCTCAGCCAAGAGTCAATAGTAGAAACTACTGAGATTTCAGTGATGGAAATGAGGCCTGAGATTCTCATTTTGGCTCTGGAGACTTCCTAATTTGATCCCACTGTTCTGACGCAGACGGTTTGTGTAAATGAGCTGAAATCATTCTTTAAACTGCTTTCTTTAAATTTCTACTCCTTGCCAAGTAGCAAAACACATTTTTAAAAATGCATTTTTGACAGGACTCGGGCACATCTCTTTCTGCTTTCCTACATAACTGTAAACAAGCAAGGGCCTTGATAACGATACTGCTCTGGTGGCTAAGTGGATAAGCTCGTTACCAAATTGAGAAGTACATACAATGCAGATGTCACGGGGAAAATCTGTTGCCTTGAAGGTTTCTAACGGGCAAGCTTTTCTCAGTGCCAGGAGGCGTTTGGCACAGAAGTAGCAGGGAATCAGAGATGGATCTCGAAATGTCAGCTGTCCAGCAGCCTGATGTAAGAGTTGCTGCTGGGTAACTCCACCGTGGTTGGCTGCTCGGATTTTGTTTGTTGCACATTTTCCCCTCCTGTAGCCCACAGTGTGTTGCTTGCGTGCATACCAGTCTTAAAAATCGCATCTGCCTTTTTCCAGGACAGTGATATGGCTTCTTTGTTGCCCAGTCTCTGATTTGTGCAGCGCTTCAGACTCTCCAGGGTGTTCTGCTGTGGGCTGTGCTGTGCAGAGAGGCCAGAGCTCCCTTTGAAGGGAGATGTGCCGTCCCAGTGCCTCGGGAGGCTTCGGGGACAGAAAGCTTTCTGCCACGTCCCTGGGGAAGGAGGAGCAGCTGGGGCTGCCTTTGGAATGAGGCATAGAGTGCAGCAAGAAGATATTGTAAAGAGCTGCAGGCAGGTTGAGTCTCCGCTGGATGTGTTTGTTTCTAGGGGTGTTTCAGGTAGCGTGGGCGCGATGATCTTTAAGTACGATACTGGAAGAGAGATCTTGCAGAGGACATTGTGTACGGCATTGATTTTTGTAGGTAAAAGCAGCTTAAAGCTTTGCTTATGGTGGTTATAACTCTGCTTATCAGTAATTTAATGTTTGATCTGCACTTAACCTTCTTACAAAGGAAAAAAGAAGATGCAGCCTCTGTGAGAGTTGTGTATCGTTACCCTCTCTCGGGATCTCAGCTCTGTGATAAGATCCCATCAGTAGCTTTGGGGTATGGCTGCCACACAAATATCTGCTTGCAGGAATTGGGTCAGTGCATGGTTCTTATGTACATGTTGTGGCTACAGAACTGTTTAATCGAAGGTCTTTCTTATCACAGAATATTCCTACGCTAAAGAATATTGCTGGCATACTTAAAGCACCATCCCACGTGTGCCATTTTCCCTAAGTTGTCTCACTGCTTTGCTAATTAATTAACACACAGTTTGAGTGCCCCTTCTCCCCTTCCCAGCCTCTTCTCCATCCCGCATTGAGTATTTAATGCTGAAATGGTGACAGGGCACTATTTCCACACTGGTACGCAGCAGTGGCCCAAACATACAATTATATCTTCAGTGCAGAATGAAGCGTAAGCAGCTGTTCTAATAACGGTTTTCTTCCTCTCCTCCCACAGGTCTGAAATAAGAGCAAAGGAAATGAGAGCAAAAGAAAAATCACTGCCCGAGGAAACTTTTTTAATAAATGTTCTCTTCTCTCGCGTTTATTCCAGGGCAACAGCCCTGATACAGCATAGGAACACACACCGACATTAACAAGTAATTATTCCCAAGGCTTAGGGTCACCCGGCATTCCTTTGCTGGGAGGTGATGCATAGGTGGGCCTGGAGCTGCTGCAGAGTCTGCTTGGCACTATTTTTCTTCTGCTTTGTCGTATGTATTGTCATTACAGTTAGCTGATAAGGACTGGTAATGAGATGAGTTTCTTGGGACTGGACTTGGTACTGCAGTCAACTAGTGGTCAGTTCCCGGGCAGAGACACCACTCATGGAAATGCATTCTCTTACTGCTCTCAGGCAGTTCTTGTGCGTACTGTGAGAAGAGCGCTGTTACCCCTGCTACTGAAATCTGACTGCTTAGATCTGCAGCTAAAACAGTGCAGATAAATAACATCAGTATGTAAAGTCACTGATCTTTGCTACTCGTGGTTTTCAGGTGTTTGAGGAATTGTGGAAGGGAGAAGGGAAGACTCCTCTTGAAATCGTTAAAGAAAAGCAGCTTGAACTGATACAGGATCAAGAAGAGCTTGAACAGATCTGCCAGGCGGTGATTGATGAACGAGAAAAGGAGGTGATTATGGTGGTGCTGGGAAGCTTGCACACTCTCTTACTCTCTGGCACTAAAAAGGGGGGTTTAAATGGCCTTTTTTCTCTTTTAATTGGTATTTGAGCTCTAAAGCCAGTTAGGAGCATTAAAGCTGACGCGCAGCTATCATCAGATCTTTTCTTCTCTTTTCTTATTTTACTAAGTGTTTTTTTGGAAATTGAAGCTTACACAAAATGATCTGCAGAAGAAATTACCAGTCTGGCTAATGTGCTAAGTCATTCTAAGAGACCATAAAAATGTAATACAAGAAAGCAAAGCTGTAGGGCTCTTCCTTCACCTGTGCAATATATTGCCCTTAACTTGACCTGGCCACTTGGCCACCTAACTGTCCTTTTTTTTGTCATCTCCTGTGATATTAGTGCACCACTGCTACATTGTTCTGAAGACTGAGGCTATCTGCCATCAAGGCATATAACAGTAATGGAGTTAGAGACTTATGAGATGTGGCAAGGCCAAAATTCTACTCATCTCTTTACCCTGTCCCCGTCCTCCTTCACTGCCACTGCCATGTTTTGCTCGCTTTTCCTGCCTGTCCGGAGGGTGACAGGAGACAGACCCGTGTGGCAGCAGCACTGGAGGCTTCGGGACTGGGAGCGTTGCCCTCTGCTCTGCTGAGCTGCTCCTGCGGGGGGTAAGGACAGGGTTTCAGCTCTTCTCCATCCCCTCAGAAGGATGCAGCAGCCTGCATGGCTCATCCAAGGAGCTCTGAGCCAGGAAAAGGGGAAAAAGCTTGTTGATCGTGAAGGGGAGGAGTGGGAAGAAATCCTGACAGAGTCTTAACATCTGTTTTATATAAAAAATGAGAATGAAAACAAGTGCTCCTATGTTCTCTGGAGTGAAAATGTAAAAGCAGAAGTGAATAGCTTACTTCTAATACTAGCGTTGTCTAGATACATTTGCCATTTGGAAAAAAACATTGACATCTTCTGAGAACAATACCACCCACCCCAGTTCTCATTGGGGGATGCTAACAGCTCTGCAAGAGCTTTTGATAAAGAAAATGAGCTTGCAGTAGGTCGGCGTGACCTCCATCAGACTGACTCATTTGCAGAGCCTGATAAAAGTGCTTCTGTATTTTCAGTCTAGTATGGAAGCACAGGCGTAGATACAGAAAGAACATCAAAACTGATTGGGAAGTGCAGAAGCTGAAGGTCCGTAACTACGCTCCCATTTCAATAATAATGCCTTGTCTGAGAATGTAATTCCTCTCTGCTTTTCACTGTTTCAGTCAAGCCAAATGCAGTAGAGTGGCCTCGCTTTCCTCCTTTTTCCAGGTGATCTTTCACTGAGGCAAAAAGCTGCCTGGAAGGGCTGTAATTCACTGCTTCGAATTGCTGTAAGAACTTGCATTACAAAATAGAGTTAGCCAAGTACTTACCAGGAAAAAAATAGGCCTTGCTTTCTCTTAGGAACTTTCTTTAAAATGAACAAAACTCCAAACCAACACCGAGCAGTTAATGAAAATGCAGTATCTTGGCTGTACCACACTCTGCCCCATGTAAGCGATTTCTGTCAAATACGGAGTAACAGGTCTTCTCCATATTGGGACTTCACAGAGATTTTTAGACTGTCACTAATTCAGATACCCTAACAAGCAGCAGTACTTGCATTTGTGCTTGGAATTGTCACAGTTGGTAGTTCGTATGTTAGCAGTCCTTCCCTTAGTATCTGTAAATATGACATCCTGTTTAATTGAAGCTATCATGTTTTGCCCAGTAATTCTGACAATGCTGAGAATGCCGTCCCTGCCACACAAACTGTATGAGGACATACAGTTGCAGTAGTAGCAACTCGTCTAGAAATGCCTGACAGTGGATTTTTCAGCGCTTTTCTTTTTCATTTTCTTTGCTTAGCCTTTATCTGCGGATATTTTGTAGGTAACTGTGCATCAAACAGTCGCTCTCTGATAGGAGGCCGTATTTCTGATCAGTGGATTAACTGCTTTGTTGCAAATGATCCTTTGTTTCAAGGAAATAACCACTGTTACCTCAACACCCAACTCTGCTCTGGAAGGACTTCAGAAATATTTTCAAATGGATCACGATTCAATGAACATAATTTATTAAAACTGAACAGTACATCGAGGACAAAGCTCCTATGAGCAACAAGCCATCCATCTTGTTTTTCTGCTCTCTCCCAGGAAGTCACTGTCGGAGCTGCTTCTGTTCAAATCCAGAAGTGTTGACTGACTTTGTCAATAAAAGCGAATCTTGGTTAGCTGCAGAGCTTGCTGCTGTAGGGCCTTGCAGTTGTTGAGCAAGAGCTTATTGCAAAGCTGAAGGATGCTTTTATAATCACACCGTAACCCCTTAATACTGTATTCAACTGCAGTGGCCTTAAAAGACAAAAATATTCATACCTGGGCCATGAATGACTGAGCATGTTGTTTTCCTCTAATAGTGGTGTCTATCTGTTCTTTTTAAAGGTTATGGCGATAAAAGAAGGAAACAAAAAAGTTATCAATAAGTTAATTGGACTGGTTCGGAAAGCTACGCGAGGCCGAGCCAACCCTCTTCTGGTGAAGCAAATATTAGAGAAGAAGCTGTCAGAGTAGCCACAAGAGAAAGCGGCCCAGCTGTCTACAGAAGACATGCTTCGTTCTGTCTGGTTTGCTGCTAATGAACTTTGGTGCCTCCTTGTCTGTCAGGATTGTTTTTCCCAAATTGGTTATGCTTCGAGGAGCATCATGTTCTTGCCTTTCCCAGCTGCATCAGCCAAAGGTGGATGAGCAAAGGACCACCTCAACAGAAGCTGGCAGTCATTTACATCTCCTTCATTTCAGTGCAGCATTCTGCAGTGTCATTTCCATACAGCCGTGGGAAACAAGTTCCCACGAAGATCTGTGAGTATACAGAGCTAAGCTGCATTGGTTAGTTCTGTAATAAAGCAAGTGCGAATTTAGCTTTTACAGCTTCCTCTTTGTCAGAAGGGAAATTTACAGATCTTGAATGCAGCAGTCCAGTGGTACCTACTAATAACTCATTGTAAATTAGAGTGAGTACAGTTGTAGCTAAGATCAAAACACCTAGCAGTAATTAAGAATGGCTACATGTACCTTCATGCCTAGCAGAAGGGAGGAAAAAAATGCTAGTCCTTGTTCTTGATGTCTGAAGTAGGAGAAAGGACAAAGGCACTGGATGCAAGTGCCAGCAGTAGATGTTAAGTGGCTACACATAAGAATTAGTGTCAAATTTTTTGCTTATCTTCTCTTTGTATGTGTCCAAACATCTGCTTTGGCTACTCGGTGCTGTTTCAGTCCTGAACAATTCATAACTTATGTTTACCTGAGCCTAGGGCTTTCTGCTGTCGCTTGGAACCATATCCACTCAGTGGAAATAATTCAGATAGCTTACTGGGAACTGAGCAGGATTCAGCCTGGATCCAGGGTCTGCTCCACTTGTTACTCCTAAGGAGTGTTTTATGCTGTGTTCTGGTTTCTTAATATAACTTCCATTTTGCAGCCCGTAGCTTTAAGTGCTCTATGAAATCAAAGCTCCTGGAGTTAAGTTCCCAGTCCCACCTCACCAGCATGTTTAAATCCTTCAGCTGATCCAACTATTAACAGGAGGCCCAACTGGAGGCACCCATTCAAATTTACAACTAGTAGGGAAAGAAATCCCATTTACCAGCAGGAGTTTCTTAAATCCCTTTTGCAGGCTGCTAAATGGTACGTTTTAAAGACCACATTTATCTCAGGCCTCAGTGTTGCTTCTTCAGAATGGTTCTTGAGGATGTGCCTGCCTGGCGCATGCTGCCAAAGGAGTACGGCAGGGTGAGCACTGGGAGTTTTGTCATCATCTACAAAAGTGACATTTGCAGCACCTAGTTCAAGCTAGGTGCACGGCCGTCAATTCTTACAAGTGCTAACATGTGTCTCAAGGAGGATATTTCCATACAAGCTGGCTCACAGTTCAACTTGGAACTCTAAACTGGAAGACAGGCAAAGAGGTGCTTTTCAAATACGTGTAATGGATAAATGTATATCCATAATTCAATAAAAATAACTATACAATTAAAGCGGTATGGCTGTCAAAAAGAAGTAATGTGGTTGCAATCAAAATTCCTGACCAGCACAAAGCCAGGGTTTTCTTGTAGCGTGACATTTCCACAAAGGCTTTTACTATCAGTTTGCACAGACTGAGCAAAAAGCACCATTTTCTCTTGCCCACTGGTATAAGTTTTAGTCAACAGAAACTTGACTGTACAGTCAATAGACTATACAGCAAACTTTAAATTTTAGAACTGGAATTCTGTTCAACTGCTGCCATGGCAGGAAGAAACCAGAAGGCACAAGGGTTTCTGCATGAAACCTCAAATTCTAATTTAGGGGTACTCCTGGGTTTAGAAAAACACAGTTGTTTCCAGAAGGTGGTCCTCCAAGGTTAATGCTTTCTGTTGCACAGCTTGATGCTGCTGTGCCAAGCTTATCCTTCAGAGCAGTGGCTGCCTCTTCAAAAATAAATAAATAAAGGAAAATCACAATGTGGTATTTGGAACAGTGATATTTAAGCTGTCTGTAAGAGAGGGAAGGATCTCCTCTACCGTAGCATGGCTACTGCTAGAAGATGTCTTTCTTCAATGGCCACTGCTTCTTCGCCACTCCTTAACTAAATAAACACACTTTGCTAATATAGTACAAAATCTGTTAAAAATCATGAGCCAAGTTCTATACGAGTACAGCATTGGACTTACTATAAATCTCAATCTGTTTCAAATGGATAACGTGTAAGATGAAGAGGTGTAATTGTAATATTCTTCTCCTTCAAGGGAAGGTAAAGATCAGCCATCGTCTATAAATTTTGAACTATATGAAGAAGCAGCCACTTGTGGAATTTTTAAACAAGTCTTTGGCAGACATGCACAAAATGTAAATTTCTTTATGATACACAAAAAAGTGTTTTGAGTGAAAGAAGATGAAGATGATTAATTGTTTTAACATTTGTGAAGGTAGCAGCTATCGGGGTGAAAGTGGTTTTGGCTGATGGCAAGAGAAAGTAGAGATGAGAAAGGGCAGCATGGCTGGCTGGCTTGGTTCTGACTCTCACAGCACCAGCCCTGTTACACAACCCTGACTGAATGAATACAATCAAGACATGAGCCTTTGCTGCTGGCCGAGGGCCTGGAACACCAGCCCAGATACCACAGCCACCACTGTTCTGTGTCCTACACGGAGCTAAAGGTAAATCCTAAACAAACACTCCACAAGTAAATGCTGTACAACAGCCTTGGCTTAGCTTTGCATAGCAGTAATCTGCAGAACATGTTAAAAGACAGAAGCAGCTTCTTAGAATTTAATATCTGCTATTGTAAAGACAAATACAAAAAAAAAAAAAAAGCACCCACCCCCAAAACCATAGGACAGGTGGGTCCAGCAAGATCAGATGGAGCGTCTGACCATAAAGCGCTCAATGTCAGAACATTTTGCTGACCCAGAGGCTGCTTTAGCGTGCTTGAATCAAGGCTAGGAACTTGAGAATTAAGATGGAGGCTTTGGCCCTAACTGGTAAGTCTTATTTAATTACAGCAGTTCTCCCCTAGCTTCTGATTGGAGATGCCATCTGTGCAACAGCCATCAGGCAGGGTGAATTAAGGACAGTTTCGTGCGGATTTTCAGCAGTAGCCGTCCACGAACAGAGGGCCAAGGAAAGCACTCACAAATTAATAGCTGACACCAGACACTGCCATGACAATCTCATCTCATTGCTGATGGAAGTCCTTTGGGAGGTCACCCCTGAGGCACAGAGATGATACTTGCTGTCCTGTACAGCTGAGGTATCCCATACTCAAGGTTGCAGAAGAGGATAAGAAAGTTGACAAAAAAGATGCTGGCAATGCTGAAGTAGTGAAAAAAGAATTCCTAGCACTCAGCCTTGGCTGCAGAGTTTAATTTTAACAGCGTTAAAAATAGAAGCATATGATAGGAACCTTAACTACAAATTTACAGCTCGAGTATTCACGCTGCAATCTTGCTGCAGCCCCTTTCCACTCTGCTTGTGGCATGGTGTCAGCTACTGCAGCGTTCCCCTTTCTGCTCTGAGCACCCCCCTACTTACAAATTTCACAATCACCGACCTCAGTGCGGCACCTTCTCAGCAGTTTATGACCTTGACAGTAAGAGTGGCTTTTTTTTTTTTCCTTGAACAAGTTTGGTTTTCCATCCACACACTCTCAAACTGCTCAAGAGAAAAGACAGAACCGCAGGCTGGGCTTTTCTGCCTTTGCTTCCTGCATCTTCCTTGCAAGATTGTTTACAAATACTCTACAGTTCATTGTGCTCTGCTTCACCTAATGGCCACGGAAAGCCAACTTGCAGCAACAGGAGGTCAAGGTTGATCCTTCCGAGCACACAGAAGCTGACCTGCAGTGGGTTGATTGTTCAATGAAAGTCTCCCCTGCCCTGCAAGAAACTGCAGATTTTCACGTAATATAGATACAAAGAGAGAAATCTATTACTAAGCAGTGGGAGGAAGGCAAAAGAATCTAAACTCCTAAGTTGTCAGGGCCTGTGATTTGCTGCCGCCTTTTCTGCAGCGGCAGATTTAACCTCCATCCAGAACCGCTTCTGGTCTGAGCATGACCTGTAATCAGGGATTGCTGTGGCAAGAACAGAAAACTGCCAGCAATGCTCCCTCTTTTCTGGCTGTGCCCAAGCACATGGCCCACATCGGGCCCTACAGCCTGGATTTTAACCACAACAAAGCAAACGTTCAGCGGGAGCAGGAGTGCTCAGCTGCTGCCATGAGACAACGTTGACTGGCCTTAGAGGAGCTTACAAAACTGTTACTGTTCCGGGGCTTTAAGCCTGACAGTGGTCAGAGCTGCACTTGGACACCAAACTGCACCAAGGGAAATGTGAGTCCTGGGCTCAGACTGCAGCCAGAAGCACAGAGACCCTGAGCTCTCTCCTTGAAGCATGGGCAGGTATTTTGCCTGAGCAATGGCCAAGCTGCTGCTGCAGCGCAGAGCTGTGTGCAGCTTCGTTGTCCTGGATTTAACTTATTATTTTTTTGGTCTAAATCCAAGCTATTTTTAAAGGAGACCGCAATAAAGTACAGCTGCTGTGGGATTGGCTTCATAAGAAATGTGAGTTTGCAGGTATTCAGCCCACAATACATAATTGTATGCAGGCACCCTGCTGACGCGCCGGAGAAAGTTACTTGGTTGAGAAATGCAGCCCTTGCACAAAAGTTCCATCAGGGCTTCTAGCCCAGAGCCTTCAGTCTTAATTTAATCCAGCTGCCACACAAAGCCATTATAATCAATGAACAAAATAAGATTTGCACAGTCAGCAACAACCACCACTTTAAGTACTACATGTTTAAGAATACAAGTAATGCCTCCTATTCATGAATAAGAGGCTTCCAGCTGAGCATGTAACAAATGAAGTACACTGACGCAGGGCCACAACATGTTCAGCAAAGCTGAGGCCCCTGAAAAATTAAGCACGTTTGCTCAGAGCTGGGCCTTCACGGATCACAAAGTCGCCAAATAGTGCTGCATTCTGCGGCTGCCTTCACTCTGACAGCCGCCACCACTGTCCTATTATCCAAACACCTCCTTATGCAAATCCGATGCTAACAAGGATAAGTTTTTTTGTGTCCTTCACACAGTTCTGGTCCAGAACACTACGGGACAACGCTATCCAACAGGACAGTTTCCATAGGAGACCGTCATATTCATTTTCTCAAGTTGCTCTGAGCCTCTCCTTTTTGGGCCCTGTTAAATCAGGATAACACAAATGTAGATTTTCACAGTGATTCATACAGATGCGTGTGCCCCCTGCTCATCTGTGCTATTTTACCCTCAATTTTCTCATTTGTGTAAGCAGCCAGAGGGTCAGGAACCCTCTGTTTGTGCTGATGGTCTTCAGAAGGTGCACGGAAGACGACACTACAGTTACCTCAGTCAGCTCTGGATGCAGCAGCAGCATTACTGCACTGGGCTGAAGATACTAGAGTCAAAAGAAAAGAAGAAAGAAAATCCCGGTATTCCACCCACAACTGCAAATGCAGTCTAAATGTTACAAACTTAATAGGAGCTGTCACAAAAACTGCAGGCATGACATAGCAATTTCAGTAAATACAGCACAGTAAATTGCTTATTAAATCAAGCTGCCCTCAAACCGGAGCTGTGGCTGCAAATTCAAATGATACAATGACATAATTTAACCGCACCAAATCACACAGCTCCCATCCCTTTCCTCCCAACCCAGAGCTTTTAGAGCCTCTTAGAGGATCTAAAAACCTTCCTGAAGCATAAAACCTTGTGTGAGGCACAAGCACAGCACACAGAAGGACAGCAAGCACTTACGCACCATGTCTGCTTTTCTTGGTAAATAGAACTTAACCTCCTGAACCTAAATCCTTGGTCTTGAGGCCATGCAACAAGTCTGTCTGCAAGTCTTTTCTCTGAAGGAGGAGTCCACGTAGCTCTCAGGCACTGTGCCTGAGCCAAAGAGCATCTGGAGTGGTGCTGGTGGCAGGGACGCCGCTTGGGCACCACCTGCCAGCTCTGCTCCCATTCCAAGCAAGGCCACTGCCAATCCCCAGAGATCACCCCAACTGCTGGGTGTTTTCTCCCGCTCTGGGAAATTCACCAACCTTAATAAAAGCATCAGATCGAGCCTGAAAGGCAAATGCACAAAGCGGGTACAGCAGCAAATCAGTGAACTTAGCCTTCTTGCAAAGTGACAAACCTCAGCAAGAAAGGCAATGAGCCAGCCGCTCCAGAGGAACATCTCGGGGGCATTCTCACAGGACGGACACCTGCGCACCATGGGAGAACCTTCTCCTATCCCCAAGGCAGCAAAGACCAGCAGACTTCACGTCTACTCTTCCAAACCAAGTTCAGACGTTACCTGGACAAACACCTGAAACTACAACACCAGCAAACACATTGGTCACCCGGAAAATCCCATATTTTCTTTTGGGGCACATAGGGAGAAGACCAAATATAAGGTGGGCCATCAACACAGCACACGAATCACAAGTGATGCATATGCTCAAGGATCAGCACGTGCAAAGGATGACGCTGTCTGGAGGAACGCTGCCAAGTGCTTTACCCCAGTTAGAACAAGATGCCTCATCGAAGAGAGATGGTATAATGCATTATCCAACTGGAAAGAAGGAGCCTATTAAACAAGCATTGGGCTGAAGAACTTACACAGAAAAAGGCAATTCATCTTCAAAGGATCAACATTTTCAAGATAAATCACAGGTCCCGCATTTTGAAGACAGGCAGATGCAATCCCTGCCAATATTTTTTCACTGGGTGCTGACACGGTGCTTCTATTACAGCTGAGACCTAGCTGCAAGTCCAACTCAGCTCAAGAACCAAGAAATACAGTGTTAAATGTACGGTGGCCATTTTTGCAGCCCTAAGCTGGGGTCATCGCACTTCCCCTCCTCCTTTTGGGGGCTGACAGATTCCCCTCTTACAGGGGGACATAGTGCACAAACATAGTTGCAACCCTTCACCAAGAAGTCTTCGACATCATTCCAGATTTCAGGGGCTGACTTTATTGCACTGCAGCTCATAAGGAAAATCCTTCCATTCCTCAAATGTACAGGTGCTTCTTGGAGCAGCCTACATTTCAAGAAGCCTAAATAAGTCCACATCCCTGCTAAGTCGAACACTGCCATGTCTTTCCACAGTTGTTGATAACACCAGGTAAAATGAACAATCTGAAAAGAAATCACACCCACCCAGCAAACAAAGACTTTTATTTCAGAATAGAAACAAGGGAGGGTTCGCATAGTAAGCTTACTGCCTTAAGCAATGGTCTGCAGAATTCTTTTTTTTCCTTTTTTTTTTTTTAATAAATAAAAGATTTCTTTAAAAAACAGACTTGATTACTAGTGCAATTTAGCAGCTGATTCTGAAGCACTAGAAGATAGCTGATCACACACATTCACTACTTTTGCTTTTGCTCACGAAGTACCTAGCAGGAGAGGAGAGGAGCGCAGCATGCCCTGGCTCTACACTCACAGTGCCAGAACACTTTCCACATACTATGCCACCGAACCCCTTCAGTAGGTTGATGAGTCCAGCATGAAGGACAGCAATGCATGTGGGTAAGAGAGAGTGGGGGAAGAACCCATGATTCCCTATGGATACAATAAAGTATTTACGAGTTAGCTCTTGTCTACAACAGGGAAAAAAGAAAAAAAAAAAAACCCAAGAAAGAAAAAAAGAGCTCTCCTAAACATGGATAACCAAGATTTTAGAAAAAAACCCACAGCTTTGGCTCCAGCTTCCAAGGAGACTTGTGAAGTGAAATAGTCATGTGAAGGTCAGAGGTGACTTACAGGATGGCGATGCAATGGTGCTTAAAAAAAACAAAACCAAAACAACAAAGCCAGTAAGTCGTAAGTGCAAGCATGCTAGAGTCAGCTGGGAAGCAATGTGACCCTTCCACCATGGTGGACGTGATGACTGTACAGCAAACAAGTGGAGGCAGATCCAGAGAAGTTCTTGAGGTGATCTTGTTAGAGGTACACTTTGGGATTTTCTTCCCTGGAACAGCCTACAGCAGTCTGACAGTGAATGCTTCTCACAGCTTGCACGTGAAAGGTACCATTTTTCAGAGGCATCTAAAGACTTTAGGAGCTTAAATTGCACTGCAAGGTCCACAAGAACTGACCTGTAATTAATTAGACTCTTCTGGGGGTGGTTTTGCTGTTTTTTGTTTCTTAATTTGTTTTGTTCTTAAACTAAGTGTTCTTTACATCATAAGCTTTTCCCTTGCAATCTCTGAGAAAGCATGTTTGAAAACTGGGATGTGATTCTGGAGTTTTCCAGAATTATGGAATTACAGTAAGCAGAATCAATTCACACAAACGTTATTCGTTATTTCCATTTCTTTAAATTTTCTGGAGTGGCTGCTAATTTTTTTTCCTGGAAAAAGTAGATGTAAGGCTTTCTTGAATGAAATCCCTCTTTATGGAGCCAACTACAGCACACTGGAAGCACAATTATGCTACTAAGATAAGATGAAATGCAGTAGTGATGCGCCAATTCATCATGCTTGGGTTCTTCTAATGAAGCCCATTACTCACAGACGAGAATTTTCTCAAGCAGTTAGTCACTAGCAGACAGCTCTCCCTGTTGCTGCTTCCTATTCTGCAGCTGGTGAAGAGCCTGCTCCTCCCCTCACCATCCCAAAAGTGCAATATTAGGAAAAGTCAACACCTAAATGAAAAGTAAACAAACGGTATTCAACTTTCAACTTTCCCCATACCCCCCCAAAAAGAACAATAAAACAGAACAGCTTTCAGGAGTATGCCAATATTTTCCATTAAAATGTGGGGGGAAAAAAGATTGACAAAAACAGCCTGCTGTCCTTTTAATACTACTGAAAGAAACTGAATACCATTCCTTAGCTTATTAAAATAAGCATAAAAACAAACAACAAATTAATTACCACTTGCATAGACACATTTTGTTTTGTACTTTGTGCAAATCTTATTAAATAAGGCATGCTTGAGAGTTTAGGTAGCAGTGCAGTAGATATTAAAGAATGCTGAGAAACTGCAAGGAAAATTCCAGGCAGTCTGCAGTCCACATCCACTTACACAGTTCATTTGACTTCAAAGACCAACAGCTGATAGCCGCAGATCTGTCTGCAACATAAGGCAATGCGGTATGTGTAGAGCCCAGCACCTGCTTGCAGCTAGTCATGGGTTTAACACACATAAGATCACTTGAATTCACAAACCTGAGCTACTGGCTAAGGAGCGCTTCTCAGAGGTGTGCTGGCAAGAACCCCATCCCAGGGAAGAGGAAGGGGAGCAGGGAGGAGGACAAAGCCATGGAGAAGCACAGCCCTTCACAGAAAAGGGTTTTGTGCACATTTTGCATGCATTTCTTAACCCCACACTTTCTCCCTGGGGCAGTGCTTTTCCAGACAAACTGTGTTCTAACAGGCTTTTGAGAGGAGTATTTCTGAAGTAGAAAAAGCTGAAACATTTGCCCCCTCTTAGTCCACCTTATTTAAGTGCCTACTGTGAAAATTCAACAGGAGTCAGTGGCAGTAAAGAGGGGCACCTGTGTAACAAGGAGGTGAGCTTAGGGAGCTGCTCTAACAGCAGCGTGAGAAATCTCTCAAATAAGTTATGTAGCACAGAGGAAAGTTGTAAGGCCTAATATAAAGTAACGTGGAATAGCATTCTGCCCCTTCCTTCCCGCTCAAATCAAGTATTTTCAGGAAATAGTGAAGTAGAACCTTCTTTTGTAAGCAGCTTTGCACTAAAAAAAAAGAGATTAAACTCCAAAAGTTTTTTTTCTTCAAAAAAAAAATCATATTTAGAAAAACCCACTAATAATAATCCTCAAAATCCCCCGGTACTTTGTAATATAAAATGGAGTGTTCCTGCGCAAGGGCTGCCAGCTCCTTCAGGAACTCTGGGAAAAGGGCAGCTGCGAGCACAGCATTCCTCACGTGCACAGGAAGGTTGGGGTGAGCCAGGCTCCTCTTTCCCTTGTGTCCCAGGAAAGGCTGGATCATGGCCGGGGGGGCTTCTGAGAGGCTCCATCCTTTCCCCACGCTGCTGCCATGCGGGACGTTACCTAAGGCCAGGAAGGAAAAGAAGAATTAAAAAACCAATACTCAGTATATTGAACACACACAGTATTTGTCCAGCAACTAGATGCAGTTTAGAGGGATTGTGTTCAGAGCTGTAGTTCGCAGTACACAGACTGCGCCGGCAGATACTCCACTAATCCGACATTTTTAAGTCCTACATGGCCTGCTTCTGTTGCATTTTTTATTAGCCATCTTTCCCCGGGTTATGTATTATTCAGTTGCAGCTCTGATGAGAAAAATATGTGGGCAGGAGAGGAGTCAAGGGAAAGAATAATATGGATTTGCCTTATGAAATAACAGATAATATCTACCATTAGTCCCAGCATGGCTTTCTCCATTTAAAATGATCCTATACTCTAGCCCTCCCCCGGATCAAAATATCACACTGACTTCACTTCTCTCTCCTCCCCCATGAATCATTGTGTAAGTGGGCTTGAAGCCGAGCTATCAGAATTGCCATGGGAGTTTGAAGCGAGCTAAAAACTAAAGGAAAAAACTTCTGACAATTTGATTTTTTTCTGTAGCTTTAGCCTCCGCCAACTACAATTCTGCTCCCCGTAAAGAAGCTAAATATTAAAAAAAAACAGAAAAAAGAACAAATTAAAACCACTATGTAATCAGCACAGCATTGAGAGCTATATGATCTCTGGTGCCAGAGTTCAGAGGATCAGGGCTCAAAAGCATAAGGACGCATGGAATTACAGAGACAGCAGCACTTAAATTTCAATCAGCTGCTCCTTGATTCAACCTGAAGCAGAATGCACTTTAATTAAATGCTGTTCAGTGAAACTAAAATGGTGACAAAAATTAACGCTGGTGCAAAGAAATACGAAGAAAAGAGAACTTGCAGGACTCGCTGCCACAAGATGTCACTAGGCCTGGAATCGCAGCCAGATAGCATCCTGTCTGACTTACGAGTGGGTGTTCTCATGAGCTGCATATCATTAAAGAGCACACACACAAAAATAAAACCAGACAAAAAAAAAATCCCCTACCATATTAACTCTCATTCTGCAGATAAGCCAAACACCACATCACCGCCTTAAGAGGTTTCCCTTAAAGCCACACAGTTGATGTGAGACCCACTCAGTCTGTGGTTACGTGAAGCTTTTTTTGAAAGCTCTGCAAGCAGCGGATGGGTACCCCCAGCTGGGTGCCTCTCTCCATGTGGCAGAGGATCCCTCTGCTCACCAGCTCTGCACTCTGGTTTCTTGCCTGGAGTTCTCCTCCAGCATAGTGGACTTTCAACTGCTCAAGAGAAATTTTAATCTTAATCATCTAACAGAGTTGTACTTTTCTTGAGTTCCAAAAAACCTTTCCAGCTCCAGGCTTATCAATCATTCATACTGTTATTCTACAAGTTTTTATCTACCGGAGAAACAGTACGGGAACATCAGTTCTGTGAAAAATTCTGACTATGGGAGGAAAAACAACCTAAATTATGGATTACAATCAAAAGAGGAAGTTTTGAGCTTCCTTTGAAGATTTACTTTGAGAGATTCTCTTACAATCTCAAAACGTTTCCTAAACAATGTAAGTACTTTAAATAGTGTAGCCAGCACAATCAGAATGCTAATAAGCTGTCAAAGCTTGGGCGTTTTTAAGCTGCTCCTTTCATAAAGCACCAAAATTGATACAGAACAACAAAAAACACTGTGATTTCGTTTTATTTAAACATAGCAAACGAGCAAAAAAAGAAAAAAGCACAGAAAGATGGGCGAGGGACCGGAGATTTGATTTTTCCTTCTATCAAGATTGTCCACTTCCTTCTGCAGTCAGGATTCATTTGCAAAAGTGAGTGCTCTGGAGACAGCTACCAAAGCGCTGAAAGATGGACAGCATTGCATAGGGGATCACAACAGTTCTACATATCTAACCCTAACCCAAACTGCCGTGTAAGCAAACCACATAGTGCTGCAAGCAGAAAATAACTAATTGCCCTGTTCTGTTTGAACGCTTTTGAAGACTGTCACTATCAAGGGAAGGGAAATGCTTTGGAATACTCCATTTTTACATGTGTGTTCCCCGCTACATCTAGCTTCTCTTTTTCAGATGTGAATTCTGTAGGAATCAATACAATGACCTGCAGTGTGCTGATGGACTAGTGAGCCAGCTTGTCCTAAGAAGCAGAGTTTGACTGCTTGCATCACCAGTCTTGTTGGGAACCAAATGTGCAGTTACCCAGACATTTATTTCCTCTCCATCTATTTGTCAAGGGGTACCTTCTTTACAGGGGTTGCCACAAGACAGAAGAAAATGTACCGATAGGGTGACTAAGCAGCCTTGTTTTGAGAACCTAAATAATGATCTGCATGAGTCAGTCTGGCAATTTCTAAAGCCCACAAAAGAAAACTGACATAAAATTGGAAGCACAAATAAATTCCAAAAATTACTGACTATTCCATTTAACTGAGGTACAACTAATAAGCAATGAAAACTTTGAAGTGTAAGGCTTGCAAGTTTGCTCAGCTAGATGAATTTCCATTTGGAATGCATTCTAAAAGAGGTTGTACTGCCAGCACCTGAAAAAGGACACTAAATGTTGCCTCCTAATCTTGTCCCATACACCAGCTACAGTATCATCTAACTGTAAGGCTTCCTCACATGTGGTACCAAGATGTAGAGCCTAACCTCCTGCAGATGTTTGCTATACACAGCTCATTTATAGCATCCACCTTTCACAGACTAATTCTTAGTGAGATCGTAATTTTGCTGACTAGATGTACTGCAAACCTCAGAAATGCACACCCCGCTGACTAGAAACTAGGTAAATTACTATTCAGAGCCTTGCAAAATGAAAACACAATTAAGAAGATGCATAAGAAGCCCTGCTTTCCATACCTCTGGAAATCCAAGAAAAATACCACTAACTTTGCAGTGGTAAAGGCGAGGCAGGATGATTGTTAACAATTCCAAATGATGCACGAGAACACATCTCTGAGTGCCTCCTCCCTTGAACGCTGATTCTGAGCCCTCAATCCCTGTAGTCACAGTTCTCAGCAAAGTCTGTGCATTCCCATCACATGGGAAGTTGTTTTTAAGGGAAACCTGCACCCAACACTGCTTGCTCAGCGACAAGCTGAGAACTGATACAGCCCCAGGGCAGGGTGCCCGGTGATACCCATCACCCCACTGCTTTGGGATATTTCTCAGTGGGAATGTAAGATTCTCCATTTTGTTTATTTTTGTTATTACCTTCCCTCACTGCAGTGCAAATGCCAGTAACTGTCAAGACAGGTGTAGCACACTGTCCTTGAGAAGCAGCAGACATTACACAAGTCCCCTGGAAAGCTGGGGTGATACCTGCTTAACTCCCCATTGTTCTTGAAGTGTCCTGACTTATACCACCCATTTAATTTTCTGTTTCATGCTTTCATTCCAGAAAGCACATTTGAAGTTCTTTGGTTCATATCCATCTCCGTCAGTAAAAGCGCAAACTATCACACGAGGCCTTATTCAATCGTTGCAGAAACCAATTCATTCTGGACTTCTGTCCTCTCTAGCATTTATCAAAAAACAAACAAAAAACAAAAAACAGAACTAATGACTAGCTGAAGGTCAGGCTAAAAATAAAATAAAATCACGCAATATGCCATCTCACCTCATGCCTTGAAAGCAAGTTTGTTTACAACCAACCTAACAGTAAGCCAAGCAAGAGCTGATTTTGTTACTCCTTTAAACAGACATTTTCTGTAGCAAAGACAATAAAAGCTTCTAAAGAACGAAGCATATCTGGATAGATCCATATACTGCGGCCTACTGAGGATCATCAGTTTAAAGCCAGAAGGCTACATCTGGTTAACGATACTCATAATGCACCGCACCTACTCTTAATCATGCTGTAGCAAATGAGAGAAGAAACTGGTGATTCACTCTGCCCAGCACTCCTCTGAGTGCGGTTAACATTTACCTTTGGTTAGCAGTTCTTCAGCGGCATCAGACATGTCCACACGAAAAAGTAAGTACTGTTGGGCCTCCAGGAGAAGATCTGGGAAGTCTTTTTCCGTGGAAGCGAAATGTTCGATTTTATTTTTCACAGATGCCAGCACCTGCCAAAACAACACTAACAATTACTTTTCCCTCCCTTGCTCCCAGTGCAGCCACAGTCTGAACGCTCTGGCTCTCCAGCTGCATTAAAGACGACTTAGCAATAAAAGTTATGGTCATACAGAATTTTCAGCTCTTTGCACAAATATCATTAAAACACTGAAACGAGATGTGAGGCTCTCAGATGGGTGGGAAAGCAATAGGTGAAACTGAAAAGAGCTGAAGTTTAACGAGACACCAAAAATACTGTTCCAATAGGCACGACTAACACCTGTGGGCAAATACCTGATAAAGTGACCGTACGCTGGGCTGAAACACCATGTTGGTGTTGAGCAGAAAGGAGCGAAGAAGAGGCTGTGGGTAACTTGCTAGCTGAGTAATAATCCCAATAAGCAGCAAATTTACATGCAAGGAGTTCTCCAGCATGTTCTCCAGCTTGGACAACACCACGCTGATAAATGGTCCTGCAAAAAAAAAAAAAAAAAAGAAAAGGAACCAATGCTTCTGTTTTCACAGAAGAAAAATCATGAGATCCAGGAAATAAGCATGTGAAAGGAATTTTGATCACCATAACCAACCAAATCAAACCTCCTACATGCTAATTAAAGCCAGCAAGGAGGAAAAACAAAACTTATCTGAACAGACAAAATAGACTTAACAGGGGTGTTAAAAGCTTTCATGAGTAGAAGCAATTTGACTAGCGAGCTAGTTACATTAATGGCATATTTAATGTACATAATCATTCTACTTTATGCGTGCCAATAAGGATTTAGCCTAATATGTTATGGTCTATTATTTCATTCCTTTTGAAGTTAATCAGAATAGTACCACTGAAGAATCATTGCATCCTTAGAGTTGGAAGGGACCTTTAAAGGTCATCTAGTCCAACTCCCCTGCAGTGGACAGGGACACCACACCTAGATCAGGCTGCCCAGGGCCTGATCCAGCCTGGCCCTGAAAGTCTCCATGGACGGGGCGTCCACCACATCACTGGGCAACCTGTTTCAGTGCCTCACCAACCTCACTGTAAGAGACTTTTCCTTATATCTAAACTAAATCTACCCTCTTTGAGCTTGAAACCGTGTGCCCTTGCTCTATCACCACAGACCCTGCTAAGAGTCCATCCCCTTCTTTCCTGTAGCTCCCTGGTAGATATCGAAAGGCTACTCTCAAGTCTCCCCAGAACCTTCTCTCTCCAGGCTGAACAGCCCCAGCTCTCAGCCTGTCCTCGCAGGGGAGGTGTTCCATCCCTTGGATCATTTCTGTGGCCTTCCTCTGGACACGCTCTACCAGAACCTGTCCTTTTCACTGGCACTGTGCCTTATTTCCACAGAAGGACTGGTGAAGTACCTTATAGCTTGGACTTCTTGTCTCACCAAAATAATGGGGTGTTGTAAAGAAACCACAAAAACGCTACTCTAAACAAAAAAATCAAAAGCCGTGATAGTCACATCACAAGGAAACACATTTTCAGTACTGCAGTCACACAAAGCGGGGAGAACATTAAACTGGATTTATAAGCAAAATTATTTGTAAATGTAGTCCATAATCATGTAAATGTCAGCAATAAACAACAGTTTTAGTTTGTGTCTTTATGTTACAGGGCAACCACTAAAATACAGAAGCACTGACAATGCAAGTACATAAACCCTCCCTGCCTGAGCGCACAATGGAGCAGCCTCAAAGCCCCTTGGCTGAGACAGTTTATCCTGTCCCCACAGAACCTACTGCTTCTTCCTCCTTCCTTCCCCTCTCCATGGGGACAATTTCACAAAGTCCCTGAGGAACACAGTGCAAGGGAGCTCCCTTGGGACTGGAGGGGTTGCAGTAGCATCAGAGATAGATCACAGTTTCTCTCATTCAAGTCAAACTCTAGATCTGAGTAGATAAAGCTGAAGTTAGACTGTTATAACAAAGGTATGTCACTTCTCTTCAAGTTCCCAACACAAAATTCTTAGTTTTCAAGAAATTATTAGAATAAAATTAGAGGAAGTGAGCAGAGTTTGCAAGTCTGGAAAGAAACAGTACAAATCAGTGAGAAAATAAAAAAAAGTACTCCTTTCCTGACTTCAGCTCCTCGTAGCCATGAAGTCAGGCACTGTTTCTGAACATCACATTTGCTCTTGCTCAGGGGAAAACAGGGATAACTATGATGATAATGCCCTCAAATTGGACACAGATGCCAATGGGACATTTTCTTCCACAGATCTGTGAGCCCAAGGAGAGTATCTCTGTACCGCTGAATCACTGAGTGTGAGAACCTGTCTGGTTACCTGATTCTGCAGCAAAAAGCCCCATCCAACAACATCCTCCCTTTATCACATACATAATATAGCATTCCAAATTAAATAGAACATTATATTTGAAAGGCACTGCAATCTCCCATTTCTGAGGCATTTTTATGAGCAACTCCTTACCTGCAATCACTAAGAGCTACAATGCAATCACTACAGCATGGTGAACACCCTAAGAGTAAAAAATGTTGTGGACAGGAAGCAGATAGCGGGGTTTTTCACTCGTTTCATTGGTTGGGCATTGTTTTTCTTCTTTCTTTAAAGCAAGAAATGGAGGAAGGAACTGGATGAAGAGACAGGGATGACATTTTTTGAGCTACATTTGACAGCAGATAATGGGAAATTGAAAGGTTTGAATGTGATTAGTCTCTGGTACGAGGAAATTACCACTGCAGCAAAAATAGTAAATGGACTGGATAAACAGGCTGAGGTTTTCAATTAAGAGACAGTGCCAGACACGCTGGCCACAGCTGACCAGAAAGGGCTGCATTTCAATGGATACAAATGAATGTTTTCCCCCCTCCTTCCAAATGAACAAGAAGCCAGATTACAGAGGTCTTATTTTGGATGAGAAAACCTAGACAAGCTATTATTTTTTTTATTATTATTTGCATTACTGTGGTATCCAGGAGACCTAATTAAAGATCAGGAGCCTGCAATGCAAGGAGCTGCACAAACACTGATCAAAAGCACACTCTACCCTCCCGTAGCAATTTCATTCCTGAATGGCTTGGTCAGTCTCTAGAGAACCAGCTTAACTTGTCTGGCACAAGACAGAAAAGTGCACCCACTGTGAAGGCTGCTACGGCGTTTGAGGACCAAGGCGCCAGGACAGTTCCCGCAGAGAGGCACGGGCAGACGTGGCATCAGTGCTGCCACCTCGTGCTAAGATGTGAATTAGCAGAAGGGGTGAAAATGGCAACGTGACACCACAGCTACAACGTGACAGGTGCCAGTCACCAGAAAAACAAATTATTTACCTGGGCTCTATATATTAGAACTATTACTCCAGTCCACTTTCAATTGATAAAGTTTATCCTAGAATGATGGTGCTCTGACATACAAGAAACATAATCCCAAGATTTGTTTTTTTGTTTGTTTGTTTTTAAAGTAGCTAAAGAACTGAGCACCCACCATTTGCTGTCACTACACTGAGTGCTCTGCTCTATTTTCATGCTGCATCTCTTTGATTCTCCTAGGGCCAGGGCCAGTCTCAGCTATTTAGACAAACTCTCTTTAGTGTCAGGGCTGGTCCTAGCTCTACACTTGTGCTGTGCACTGCAATTACACTTGGCCACCTTTGATCGCCATGCTTTCTTGTATTTGCTAGGTATGTAACTAACAGGATATTCCACCTGTGAATGGAGTACTCTGACTCCTTGCAGCGCGCTTGGGAGATGCATCCTCCTTTGATCCAAAGGGAGATGACACGCTCTCCGCAGAAGGGGTATCTGCTGAGAAATTCTCAAAGTCTTCCTCCTCTTCTGCAGGAGACACAGGCTCAGGAGTGTCTAACTTTTGCTCCTCCACGCCTGCATTGTTTGGATCCAGTTCCTTAATAATTTTGTCATACTGTGCAATGAAATCCTCACCATCTGTGCTCAGCATTTGTGAGCTTAAGCAATTATCTGCCTCCTGAAGCTTCAACTCTAAGTCTGTCTGTGGATCAGTCTCCACCATTTTCTGGTTTATTTGTTCTTTCGTTACACTTTGAGTCAAGCTTGATTTTTTTTTACTGTGCTCATCCATGCCCACTTCCAGCTGGCTGTTAGAGAGAGGCCCATTGACAACAGTCTGGCTTCGAACCTGATGTTCTCTGGACACAGTTAAAGTTTTCTCCTTGGAGTTGTCATCATCCTGCATATCCTTCTGGGCACATAATCTGTAAACCATAACATCATCCTGAAAGTCTGAGTCCTCTATGTAAGATCCTTTGACAAGCATGATAGCATTTTTTTTCATCTCTTGAATATGTTTCGGTGGCACTGCAGGCATCTGCATCTCTGTATTTCCCAGGTCATCATATTGCTGGAGCGAGCTCACATCAGAACCAGGAGAAATCCCTGTATCATAGCTATCATCCCATTCCAGCTCCAACTGCATCTTCTCACCCATTGGTGCTGTTTGAGAGGAGCTACACATGCTGGGTGTCCTTTGCTGGAGACGAAACATGGGATGTTCCACATCTGTACTGTTCTCCTCAGCAAGCGTTTGGATAAAGGTCTCAGGATCAGGATTTACTCCATCATATAAAGCAGACCAGACTTTACAATCTTTCAGACACTGGAGGATGGCTTCTTGAGCTTCTCCCAGGTACTGCAGGTAGCTGATATCCACAACTCTTCCAAATTCCACGATGCAGGCGGATTCAGAAATGCCTCTAACAGAATCTAAAAGTCAAGAAGATTAGTCATACCATGACACAATAAAAAAACCCCAAAGTTCTCTAGCAAGGCAGCCACTAACATGACAGATGGAATCTTCAGCCCCAGTCATCCAATAAGGCAGGAAGAGCTAAATTTAGAGATACGATCATAAATGCACTGGAGTTGTTCCTACTGCCAAATGAGCGCTGTAACTCAATTTCTGAGAAATCAGCCCAGTCCCAATCTGTAAAACAACAGCAACCACTCTGAACCTGCAAGTGCCATTGTCAAGTACCTGTACATTATTTTTATCAATGAATATTTTAACAGCTACCCAAGTTGAATAAGGTTTCAATAGACCTGGACCCATGGAAGGAATTAAATAACCTTTCCAGAGCAGCCTAACTGCCCAGTTTGTTGTTGCCCACCATTTTTCTTCCACCTGAGCTGCTACCAAACTCAATTCAGTTCATGATCTGGTCTTCCCTTGAGCACCAATTACCTTTAGTTTGAGCTGCTTTTGTCCAGAGAATATAATCTTTTCCTTGGCTTTCTAGAGTCAAGGTGATCCCAGTGGAGCAGCAGACCGGTGTCAGGGCAAGCAGTTTTGCAGCAGATACGGAGTAACAATCTCTCTCCTTCACAGCCCTTCGCTGGCTCAACATCATGTGGTTACATGGGATCAGATACCTGAAACAGCAGTCTAGCATTACATCCTTTCATGTGAGAGAAAACAAAAACATACAAAAGTCCCTTCACACCTTCCTTCCCTCTTCAAAATATAAGAAATAACAGTAATCTTGACAGTGATCTATATTCTAAACCTCTCAAGAGCATGAAACCCCAACTCTTTACATTGTGAAGCTACAGTTCAATGAGGAACTGTCAAGACAAGCAGAGATGGGAGATCAGTTGCATCAGAATGGGAAAATGAGCAGCCCTTCACAGGTCAGAGCAAGCCTGCTGTAGGAAGGGATGAGGGAAGCATAGGATGGGCAGAAGTCAAAGGCTAGTGGTGTGGTTTGGTCCCAGTATGAATGAGTTCTGTCTCAGAATCTTTAATTTATTTGTTTTTCAAGGAAATCGAGACAGAGTCAGTTTACACATGTCAGGCAAGCAGCCAGCAAAAGGGAAGGAAAGGTCATCAAGGTGTTTCACTGCTCTAAATCAAGAGATCTTGGGCAAGAGGAAAAAAGCTACAAGGAAAACAAGGGACAGAGGAAGCACATTTCTCATGTTTAATATTTTTAAAGCACTTTTGTTTAACATTTTAAGGGCACTCTATTAAGACCCTTATAGTGTTAACTATGCTGATGTTTTCCCATTTTAAAAGGAAAACAAATTTTAAAGGATTCCCTAAATAAATAAACAACAACAACAAAAAGACTAAATACAACTGTATGATTGGTTAGTAGGGGAATTCCAGCATAACTTGAGTTCACAGATGTCCTAACACCATTCCCAGGCACTCAGGGAATATCACCTTAATGCCTATCAGTAGAGGGACTGAAACACTGATGCCTTCCTCAGTGTTGAAAGCCTGATTAAGCTACAGCAGTACTTCCACAGAAATTATCAACTCTAATCTAATCCACACAGCAAAATTATAATAGTGTATTCTGAAGCAGCCTATGAAACAATCAGTTAAATGCAAAAATAATCAATGCATTTAGTACAGTATATGGCAATCCATGAACAACAGTTCAGGAAGCTGAAGTATTCTTGGGGAAAGAGGAATAACAGGTGAAAGCTGCAAGCAACTACGTAAGTTCCTTGTAATGCAGTGCATATATAATAAACTAAAGAAAACGTGATGGAGAAAAGAATTTGTTTAAAAGCAGGAAATAAGCAATTTGAGGGTGATAAATATATTCTCAGCTTTTCTTCTCTCACGTTTATAGAAATAAATCACAAGCAGAATCTCTTATTCCTGAAGATCACAGAGCATAAATCACGCTTCTACAGGTCCAGCATGCTTTTGTCAGAATCATAAATATTCTTATCTCTGTAGCTGCTTGAATTCCTGCTCTCCTGGAGAACCTCCAGCTAGCTCTGTGCCTATCATCTGAGACTCTATATCGCAGAATTAGGACAAAGTTGAAAATGGAATTTGGGCTTTACCTTAAAACTAGCTGCAACATCACATCTTCACAATGCAAGCCAATGAGCGTTCTGAACAATGCTAAGGAGACCACACAGAGCTGGAAAATGATAAATGCCATCAGTTTTCAATCTGGAAATAGTATCTTTCCAATCTTTCTTGCATTCTGTATAACAGAATGACTCCACCAGAATGTACCACTTTAAGAAACTGTTAGTATGCTATTTCAGTTTGCCAGCACCCCTACACGATTTTGTTGTCGAGAGCTACACAAATACCATTTTACATTTTAGCAATAAACGATTCCGAATTTTCCTTCAAAAGAAGTTACTTAAAAAAAAGGAATCTCTACAAGATATTTGCATTAACTTATCTAGAGCGTGAAAGCATTAATTTAACAGTCTTTAATTTTTTTTTTTTCTAAATTCATTAGTTTAACCCAGCATGAAGTGAACCCTGTAACTTTTAAGGTAAGTATTAGGTTTTACTGTCAACATAGAATTTGAATCAACAAATTCTTCAAGGTTTTTCTGAAAAGAAACAAAAGAAGTTATAAAGTACTTAAGTTTCTGCTTTACATATTAATAATGATGAGTGTTCTGCACATTAAGAAGCTGAATGTTCCTATACCTCAGTACCTTTATACTACAGCTGAATTTACTGACATAGATCAGGACTACACAAGTCATTTTTATCAGAATCTACTCCATGTGTATAACTCCCCATCCCCTCATTACAGGCACCTGGATAGCTGGGAACCATGGTGTGAAGATCCTTTCTGTGAGGAAAGGAAGAAGAAAAGAAAGAAAAACAGTACTGCTCACTGGAATTGCATGTGTGTCTTTTTTGGGAAAGGTCTGACCAATATACTCATCAGCAAGTACTTCAGCAATCACATGCACAGAGGCAAAGATCATACCTGTTCTGTGACAGGCACCCCACTTTCATACTAGTCTTAGAACAGACTAAAAACTTGGACTCGCAGGTTTTTTGGTCTCTACTTAAGACACAAATCTTTCAAAACTATCATACAGTGTATTTCTATACGCTTCCTTAACTGTAGAGATGTATCCAATACGGTAGAAATCTAAGATCACTAAGCTTTCATTGGTTTTCATGAACCACAGCATTATTATTTCACTGCCTTTTAATGTGTTTTTCCTTGGGCATGTGCTCCTGTGCCGCTCTTTCCTGGAAATAGCAAATAGCATCTTGCAGCTGGCTTAGATTCCAGGGCCAGGCTGACTCTTGTGAGAATTATTTAGCACACGGTGACTTCTTCTTAAGAGTTTCAAGTTGGTGTTTTATTCCTGCCTCTCATTATACTGCTAATGTAAACTCAAATAATTAATACATGAAGTAAATTGCACTTTTCAGTAGCTAAACAAGAAACCAGATAAAGATGAAGAAAAAGCTATAGATATTTCTCTGCCTCTTTTCAGTCAGTGAATGTCCTTTGTAATTCATTCAGGATTAAATCTCACATCAGTCCCAGGCATGGCTTCTCTTTCCAACTGTGGAATTTCCTCCTTTTCTCTGCAGTCAGTCTTCTTCCTCCCACTGTTAAAATTCTCTGTACTAACTACAACAGCACGTTGCTATTCCTCTCTCCAGCCCATGCTTTCACAAGAATGTCAACTTAAAAGGCACTTTGTTTCACTATTTCCATTGTCTTTTTCAGCCCAGTGACTCAGCTCCCCTGCAGGATGATCAGCTGTCCATGGTGACCACGACCAGAGGAATGCGCAGACTTCTTTTAGACTATATATAAGCATATGTATATTTTCCCTTACTTGGTTTCCATCTCTGTGGAACTATTAAATGCTAAATTTTAAATAAGCCTTACTTGATAGCCTCTGAAAAGCGAAAGTTTCTTTGATCACCTTTCCTACTTTGGTCATTAAACTAACACCCAGAGAAAAACAAGAGAGCGAATAAGCCCTGCATTCAAAAAGCACGCTGGGATGTGGACATGCATGTAGGTAATAAAGCACAGCCAGGCACAGAAAGAAGATAACCAGAGAAAGCTCATGAGCTGGCCTGCTGTGAGGCAAAGCAGAGCTCAAATCCATTGCCCTTCCACCATTGTCCGCTGCTCATAATAGAAACCAACAGGACAGTCCTTGCTAGTCCAAGATCTCATGCCTACAAAAATAGCAGGAGAAAGTAAAAGGGCAGGAAAGAAAGAAAAAAGCTGAACTCCAGTTCTTAATGGAAGCGTAGGGGTAGAGATGAAGAACAGCAGGACAAGCTTGAGGAAGAAGTCAGATCCTTACACGAAAGCTGTATTTTAGTGAAGGTAAAAATGAAAATTATCATTTCCTCTGTGAAACTGAGAACCAAATCTAACTGTTCTTCATACTGTGAAAGTTCAAAACCTGCTAATTCCTTACATTTTCCAGCATTTAAAAAATTGCAGCTTATAGGGAAACGTTTGCAATATGGTTGCAAAGACAAATGAGAAATCAAGAATCTTCCAAAGAAGAGAAGCTAGTCAATTTCTGTGCTTCGTAAGAGAAATGATTCAATGTACACTTCAAAAAGTGTAGGATTTTACAAGTGCTTTTTGGCCACCTGTCTGTATGTAAGCTTAATCCTGGGTGAATTATTAATAAGTATTTTCAAGAGATAATAACACATACAGTTTCTGTGCAACAGAAACCAAACAGAAGGCTGCAGTTCTGGCTTTTGCACTTGGCCAAGCTATACTGCGGCAAACTCATTTAGTATCACAGAACTATTTTGGCTGAGATCCTGAATTACTCAGCGGAAGGATTCTTTACAATTCCAATCTTGTTTGCCTATGGAACAGTAATTAATGATTATCAGAGACAACAGCATTTGCATTTTTGTCGATAGGAGCTGTTTCAGTTTTCAGAGTTAATCCATCCTAAGGATGCAGTAACAGCAGCATATATCCATGTTTGCATTGCACCCACATTTCAAAACAAATTTCAGACAAAGATAACATCTCTAATGCACAAATTCAATGCACACGCTGGTGTTCTGACTTCTCTCGCCCTAAAACATTATACTGTATTTCATCCACAAAGCTGTGCATCATGCAAGATTCAGCCAAGGCTGCCAGCAAACAAGGCTCCAAAGGGTCATCCAGTGCAACAAGTATTCGCTTTCCGTGCCAGAAGATCAAACTGTTAGCAAAGATAACTGCTACCTCAGCTAGCTCTCCAGCCATTGTGGTGCATTATGCCTATGCTGAGAAGGGGCTCACTACAAATTTGAGATAAACCTTACTGCACAGAGGAGTGAAGAAAAGGAAGTAGCAATCTGATCACTTGAGCAAGAGAGTGCCTTGCTTTAATCAAACAAGAAAGCTGGCAATATCACAGTTAAGCAAACGTGCTACAGCAACACACACTTCGTTCCTGAGAACTCTACTGGCAATACTGCAGTTCACAACTTGAGGAATTTGAAGACATCCTTGCAGCACTCCCACTGTCTCCTACAAAGATCATTTGCAAATACCTACTACTGCTTGGCAGAACTGCAAAGATAGAAAGTGTTCCTCGCCTTGGTTATGTTCTGAAGTCCTAGGGATGAGTTATCCATAGCAGCACTAATTCACCAATACCCAGAATATAAATGCTTCCAAATTTACCTTTGCTTTTCAAACAGAATTTAGACTTCTTAAGGCCCTCATCCACCTTACCCCATTTCCTGTACATGTAAAACCACTTCACACATTTATCAGCTTCTTAGTACAGCTACAGCTGGATGCCAGCACACAAACAAAGCATTAAAAACAAAAAGGTACACATTAGGATGGGGGACAGAACTCCTAGCTAGATAAATGGGAATTTCCCTTTCCTATTTAATTAGTTCGCCTACACCCACACGAGAACCTGAACTTGTTTCCTGCTCATCTTACCCGGAATGGTGTGTTGATTCGGCTAGTAAGTGTATCTAGGATGTGCACGTTCTCATGTCGGTGCAGCAGAATAAAACGGAGGAAAATCTTGAGGAGGGCTGGCTCTGAAACGCTACGCAAAAAGAGATCCAGATATGCCGTAGTGGCCATCACTTCTTCCACCGTCACCTACAGGGAAAAATAAGGTAAATGGGAACATACTGCACACGCGAAGTGTCCATCCATACCTTGCAGCAGCATGATACCTGGCACCCACCCTAAGCTTCCCACACATAGTATTGCCATAAAATCATTGAGTTCTTTACTTTTAAAAAGTAGTGTACTTCTGACTTGCTCACAACATTTTGAGCCCACTTCTTACCTGTCTTGCTTTCCCAGAAAAAAAAAAAACAAACCCAAAACTCCCCCAAACCAACAGCCCAAATCTCACAGATGTTGAAATACAAAGAGCTAAATCCTTCCAGAAGCTCCCCACCACTTTTCTGCCACGTCAGCACTTTTGACTCACAATCCTCATTCCTCAGAAGTGTTCTCAGATGTTGTGAATACATACATCTACCGCAATATTAAAAATAAATGACAACAGAGCAGAATCAAAGCACAGTACAAACCCATAGTTCCAGAGTTTTAAAAAATATATATGAAAAATATGTCTACCCAAAATTTTGACCCTATTTTCCTTCTTTTTATTTTCCTTCACCGCAGTTTTTAAAAGGAGCACGCATATATGTCCACACATGTACAAATCAAAGACAATAGCCTCTGCTATACGTTTGTGTATCAGAATACAATTCAGCTATCCATACCAGTTGGTTAACCCGTATTATTCTGCTTCATGCAATCCTTTTGGAGCTTAGCTATTGCCAGTACGCACTGGTAAGGCACAGTGAATTCCAAAGGCCACCTCTGCACCACACACTGCTGTTGCAAAGTCAGCTTCTTAAAAATAGTTACCCAGGAGCCTAATAAGCTTAAGTGTACAAAGATAAACCCTTAAATACAAGAATCTGTCTATATGAAAGGAAGTATTAAACATCTTTTGTTTATCAAACTTAGCTGGATAAATGAAAGGACTGATTTTATTAAAAAAAAGAATCAAAGCTGTCACTTAAGAACTAAGAGGATTTAGAAAGTACTCAGAAGGGCAGCACTTACGTAACACACCGTAAATATTAAAATCCCTGTTCCGTTGTGCTGCACGTTAGCTACACTCACAGTAATGTCATGCAGCAAATGTTCCCTTTAAAGCATTTAAGATCACAAGCTGCTTCTGGACAGTTACACAGAACATAGGAATGCTGCATGCAGCCCACAGACCTTATGGAGAGGGGCACTGACAAGGAGAGCAGATTCAGGGGAGCACTGAAGTTACGGGCCTCAATTCACTCTTTTTGAGGCTTTACTCTAACCTAACACAGCTTCTTAACAACAAGCAGTAGACCACTGTATTGAATATAGGTCTTTCATGAAAAAATATCTATTAACTTCCACTCCAAAATGGAATACTGTTCATGGATTCATTCCTCCTCCTCCTCCCCCTACAAACATCAAGTGGGGTAAAAAATAGTTGCTAGGTCAAGCACCTCAACTTTACAAATTACCTGAATTAATATTGTGGCTACACCTCTGGTTCAATGTCTGCATTATTGTAAGGATTATGATGAAATGCTTTCTTCTTGTGCGCACACACACACACACACACTCCCACTGCCACATCTTAAACCAGCATAGAACTGAGCCAGGGTTGTGCAACAGAGAAAATTGTTTCTGGCTGGAGTGGAGATTCATTTCTTCAGCAGTCAAAAGGCACAGGAACTTGAGGGGTAAAAAAAGAACATATTTCTGATTGCAGCCGTTGCCTGCTGCCCTGAGAACTGGCATCGGCATTTTCTATTGTTTTTTTCTTTTTCTTTTCATAGCAGCAAACTGTAAAAAGCAGACCCAAGAAATCCATCATATGACATCATAATGATAGCATAGAGTTCAGTGAAGAGTTTAAAACCTCTGCCAAGAAAAGGCCAGACAGAAGTAATACATTGTTATGTCTCTGTCACTCCTCCTTCATTCTCTTCAGGGAAAATAAAGCACGTACTTGGCCTGCAGATTTCACAGATGTTTGCTGACAGCGGAGGAATGGCCCTATGTATACGGAGGAAATCTGAAACTGTAAATGAAAGCAAAAAAGCCAGCAGATTCATAAGGGCAGAGACCTTTTTCTGAAATCAATGCTCTCTGGGCAACGCATGCTACATTGGTATCAGCCAGAGAAAGCCACAAGCTTTTCAGAGCTGTATCATGAATGAACCACAAAGGGCAGAAGAAAGCCAGTGGGAGACTACAAAAGAACGTTTCAGTTCTGAGAGCGTGCTCAGTGCTCCTCACTGCTCAGGGACTAAGTGAAAAAGAAATCCTGTTTACTGTAGCCAACATCTCACTGATACCACTAAATAGCTAAAAGCACCAAGTGGTTACTGAAGAAGCTCAAATGGCTCACAAAAAAGTAACTTACGTCTTTGGTAAACCTCAACTATTTGAATTGAGGTTTTCTGTGCAGAGTGCCACATTACACTTCATTGTTTATTCTCCTTGGAAAAGATGTTGCCGAATCTGCTTATCTATTTTCTGAGACAGGGAGGAAGAGACAAAGTTTTTTCAAGATTTAAAACGGTTTCATAAGAATCTTATTGGATTTTCCAATGAAAATGCATTGCCTTATTCAAAACACTCCTTCAAAATTTGACAAGAAATGAGGCTACATTCTATTCTGCAGCACACCACACCTCACACAAAGCAGGCAAGCCAAGGCTCTACCAGTACCATTAACACTACCATGCTCCATGAGCTCTCTCAGTGCACCTTCATGCAGTCGTCTGTGAGAATGAGCCCAGAGCTGGTTCTTCTGCTTCCTCACAAGAGCAAATCAAGCAAAATATAGCACGTTATGGTATTTGAAAGAGTGGCCATGTATACAGCTTTGGATCAATTAACCCGCAAGCAGACGTGTTTTTACAGTCCCATCATATTTTCCTGATTTTACACTCTGGCATGCTTCTCCTTCATACTATTCCTGACAGTAAGCAAAATTTCTGAATATCTGAGGCACCAAGAGAAGTGTTCAAAAAGGCTAACTTGAGTTCCATGAGGCCAGTTTGCATTTTACTCAACGTCATACATTAGCCTGCCTTGAACGAGCCTCTGTAGAACTCACTTTGTTTTGCGATTAACTGAGGAATAACTTGGGAGAAATCAGTCACATTAAGCAAAAACCAGCCTTGGCAAAGACCCTTTTAACTCTGTAAACCCATTCCACATATCACATTATACATAGTACATTCAGTGTTGAAAGCAAGGCTTGTCCAATTTGTGCAGTTATTATTGAAGATCTGTTTTCTAAAACACCAAACCCAGGATATTAAGCTTCCTTCAGACTACCTGCTGCTGTCTCTCCTTACACTAATGTCTTGTGAGACAGATTTATGGAAAGTAGGAAAATCCTTTCTAATAACTCCAAATCGGTGCTTAGGCAAACAACAAAAGAACAAATGTTCCCAGAGAACAAAACATCACTGTACGTATCAAGAACGTCCACTACAAACAAAACCCGAGGCAGCTTACAGAAAACTTGTATTTTATCGTAAACATCGATTTCAGAGTATTTTGCCCTAGCTAGCTAGCCCTCACGTGGAATTTGTGACCATCTTCGAAAGAATAAGAAACAACTTCGACACGTCCACAAGTGTGACATTTAATCTGAAATACCTCACATCTCTGATAATTTGAGTATAAGGAAAAATACCACAACAGAAGGAGATGAAGAAAATCAAGACACAGCAGTTTGCTTAAAAAATAAAAGAAAATAAAATCCTTTGCTAAGTAACTAAATTTCAAGGTATGCTTTTGATAAAGATAATTCAGCACTATTAAAATCCATCACTGCCACAATAGCTAAAATTAAAACCCACCAGCAGCATACCTTGGATCTCTTCCACCGAAATTGCTTGGGAATGGCAAAGAGCAGATATATCTCTGCTCTTGTAGATTTAAAAATGAAAAATGATAAAAATCTATGTCCATTACATTACTCAGACAAGAATTCTACCATTTCTATTTTCATTATCTACAGCTGTACTGATGAAAACTTGCTGGAATTTTAAAAAATACACATACAAAGCATATATCTTGAGATGATACCATTTAGAAACCTCATCCACATGTTTTTCCCTTACAACAACCAGTTGTTACAGATATTTTTTTACAGATGGACTACCCAAGAATCTTCACAGCCAGGCAGATATTTGATCAGAGATAAGTGAAAACAGAAGGCCTCTTTTAGCATTCTATTACCCTTCCCTAATTATGTAATAATTTTTAGCAAATCTTTTCTTGCCTCTTTTGATGACTGATTAGATGGTGAGACAGAACACTGTAAAGAGATCCAGCTTTTACAAGTCACAGTGCCAAGTGATAGCAGAGAGCCAGAAATTACTGTCATTGCGAGTTCAGTTTAATATATTACACTCACTGTGTTAGACCAATTGCACTGATTCTTTATTACTGGCTATTCTCCCTTGAGATCTGCACAATATACTTCCTAATTTACAGCTTTGTGCCCTCCTATGAGAATATGGCTATCATGATTCCTCCTCTCCCTTCACATTTTCCTTCCTATGAGCATTTAATGTTGCCTATGAAGAGACCATGAATGTTCTCATTAGAACTTATCCTCTAGATCCATGAGCAGTTTAAACCTGAATAAACCTATCTCCCTCATATACATGTATAAAAAAAGACACAAACCATTTCCACCCTCTTCTACTTTCTACTCATTTTCTACTTGCCCCCTGCTTTAACAGGCAGAAGTGATCATCCTTCACTGCACAGCAAATTGGCTCAGGGAATTGATTCAGGACAAAACTATCAAGGAAATGCAGGTGACTTTTATCCTCAATCCATCAGTTTCCCATATGAATGTCAGTCCTGGCAGAAGGGAGGTGGGGGACAGGTGGGATCAGGGACAGGCAGTTTGCACGTAAGGAGGAACCAGGAAACCAGAACTGCTCCGACTTCTTTCAGCTTACGTTTATAAACAGTTTCAGTTTGTATCAGGTTAAAATCTAACTCAAGCACAGCGTTTGATGGACAAAGTGAAGGGTGCCTTTAACATTTGTCCACTTGTCCAGTGGGCAAGATGAAGTTCCGTAGCTACTGATGGGCTTCTCCAAAGCATAACGCTAACAAAAGTTTTCCGACAACACTGGATTTACACCTTTTTTATTGCAGCTGTCCAAACGCCTTTCGGTAAGGTGAGAGATGGGATTATTTCTAAATGAAAACTGACGTTCTTTCAGCATATTTATAAAGATGCTACTTCTAATCAGTTCAGTATAATTCACAGGTCATTTCCCCCCAGCTGAGCTGTGTAATCATCGAGCAAGTATTACTGAATTAACACAGCAGCCTATCACGTTAGAGGTTTTCCTTTAGATGGGTTTGTGCACAATAACTGGGGTCCATCTGACAAAGCTTATTTGACAGGACCGTGCCAGAGCTTCCACAAAGCGCTTCTGTATGCCTGGCCAACAGCAATGTTCCACGCTAAAAAGCTGGTACAATTTTCCATTATTCAGATTAAAACAAGCCTTCCAAATACAGAAATAATTATATCGTAGTTAGCAATTAAATGCCATGTAGTGTGATGGTAAGTGCCAAGAAATTAAAAATTTGCTTTAATCATATAAATTGACAAAGTTTTAGCACCGTCTTCAATAAAATGAAATTACACAAATTACATAAACACTTGAGATGATCAGGACAGATATCTTCACCACCGAAATTCTCTGAATGTGACATTATGAGCTTACAGGGAAAAGATATACATAGCCAATCTCACGTAGCAAAGGGAGCACACTACTCTATATATACCACAGTGGGGCTGCTAATTATCTAGCACGTGGTTTTGATGACAAAACACCGATCTATTAGAGCTCCCAAAAAGGAACACACTGATCAAATTTCTGCAAAAGTACCACAACTACCTAAAAGAATAAGGTAAATTAGCATTTTCTACTACCAAATATACAGAGAGTAAAACAAGGCAACAAGGCCTCTTACAAAACCATTAACATTTCTTAGACTTCAGTGGCTTTATTCTGGATTCGTGCAGGGATTTCAACTAGAGTTTAACTGAAGAGTAAATGAGCTTGATTTGCTTGGACCACTGGGAGGTTCGGCCCAAGACAGAGCTCCAAAAAGTTAGCTTTAAAAACAAAGTGAGAAACAGCCGGTGACATAAATCACAGAAATTTAATGGCATGGCTCTGTTCCTGAGCAGAATTACACCTTCTCACAGATATTCTTCCTTAAGTACGAAAACCTGGGGAGGAACGTACAGAATTGCATAATTTCAAGTTGTAACTGACATGCTGTCAAAAAGCACCAGTCTTAAATTATGAGCCAATTCTACCAGAGGGTCTTACTTTTCTTAAATTCCAGACATCAGAAAGAATAAAAGATGGTTTGGGCAAAAATCGAAATCATGGGCTGTTACTATAAAATGAAAACTATCAAATTAACCTCGCCTTTATCTCTGCACTTTTTCAGGCAAAGTATTTTATTCTTTTTGGCTGAACCCGACAGAAAAAGGCAATTTGTGACCTTCCGTAACGAACACTCGCACAAACCCCACAAGGTCACTGAATCACTTGTTTCCATTTCTCAAGAGTCAGATGACAGCAGCAAGGGAGGTAACTCCCCTGTAAGAGGTACAATAAATACCAGGCAAAGGATAAAGCAGGGCTATTCACTGCAGCCAGCTAATGCATATTCCTACTTCCACAACACAAATCTAGGCTGCCTACCCACCCACTCAACAAAGTGCAGCTTCTAGGATATGAACATATTTGTCAACTGGTCATTATGTGGGTGGGTGGGATAATCCACACAAGGTGGCAACAGACAAGTACAGAATAGGTATGAATTTAGGCTACAAAATTGTGCTATATTTAGGACACATCTCTGAGAAATGAAATTAGGGAGCCATAAACTCAGATGATGTTTGCTTGTTTTTTAAGCACACTGCAGTTAATCTCCTACCTAAATAATCTTAGGAGAGTTCACTGTGAAAAATAGGCTATTTTAAGCTAGGTACCTAGTCAAATAAATCTGTAACTTCCTTAACCAGAAAATAAAGAACAAAACAAAACATGAACTAGCTAATCACTTTTTTTCAAGCTGAATTAAACCATAAAATTACACTAGGTTGTTCTGAAAGTAATGCTTCCTTTTTTATTATGTTGGCCCACAATGTCAGAGGTGTATGGTGGTGGTGACGTTGGTCTCCCCACCCCCGACTTACTCATAGAAATGCATCACTATCCTCAATACTCTCATACTGTTTCTATCACATAGTGAGCCACGTACATAGCAACTATGTATGAGGACAATCTGTAGCACTTAAAAAGTTGCAGACAATAAGCAGATCTTACTACTTTACTCCATAAATGTTACAGACATCTCATGAACATGAGTACACAAATCTCAAAGCCTTGAACTGCATACTGAAATTCTCAAAAGCCATGATAACAACATTTTCAACAAAAATATTGTTTAACTGTCCATTGCTTCAGGCTGGGAAAGAGAAGGCCATTTCCAAAAACACTAAGGACAAGAAGGTGATTAGAAGCAGTCAGTACCAATTTACGAAGGGGAAATCACACCTTCTATAGCGAGACAATCAGCTTGATGGATAAATGCAGAGCAGTTGAAGTCTGTCTTGAAAGGCTTTTGACACCATCTCTTACACAATATCCTCACAGACGAAATGGTGGGTAGATAGACAGATGCAAAGTCCAGCTGAAGGCTGGCGATGAGTGGTCTAGACTGGGGCCAGTGCATTTTAGTATCATCATTAGTGACTTCAATGATGAGATGAAGTGTATCCTTCTGTAAGTTTGTAGGCGTTACAAAAGTGGGCAGAGAAGTTGACAGATGGCTGTGTTGCCATCAAGAAGAACCCTGATAGCCTGAAGAAGCAGGCAAATAGGAATCTTGTGAAGTTCAATAATACAAATGCAGATCCCTGCACCTGGGGAGGAATAATTCCAAGACAAGTGTACACTGGAAACCGACTGGCTGAAAAGCAGCTTTTCAGGAAAGAATGTGCAAGTCCTTGTGGACAAAAAACTGGCTATGAGTAAGCAATGCATTTTTGCAGCAAAGGTGAATGACAGCCCTCTGGGCTGCATCAGGAGGAGCATTCCCAGCAGGTTGGCTGGGGGGAATCCTTCCCCTTTACCCAGTACTGGTAATATGTATATAGTGTGCTGGTATAGCCAGGACAAGAAATGCACAGACAAGCTGGAGCAAGTCCTGCTAAAGGCAACGAAGCTGATTACGGTATGGGAGCATCTACCATATGAGGGGAGCCTGAGACCTCAGATTATTCAGCTGGGAGAACAGAAGGCTCAGCAGGATATTAGCACCATGAGCAAATAAAAGATGGGAAGGAGCAAAGATGACTGAGCAGCACTTTTCTCAGTGATGCACACTGAAAGAACAAAAAGCCATATGACAATAAATGAAATCCAGGAAATTCCAATTTGACATAAAAAAAAAAGAACACAACCAGAGGCAAGCAAACAGAAAGCACGCTGCTCTGAGCAACCTGTTCTAGCTGATCCTGTTTGAGCAAGAAGGTTAGACAGGATGACCTCCAGAGGTGCCTGCCAGTCTCCCCGCCACGCTGCGGTTCTGTAGAGAGAAGATGAAGGAAGAGTCTGGCCAGTACAACAGAGGAGTCTCTGCTTCAATCCAAAAGAGAGTAACCGTCCTCATACCAGACATTTTCCTCTTATCTGACTACATCAGTTACAAAGGCAAACCGATGTTGCTGTTGCTCCAAGAGGAATTAAAAGATAATGAGGCTATTTGCTACACAATTTATCAAATGCTGCTTGTATGCCTGCTTGGTTTATTTTATTTTATATACTTGAATCACCTAAATTAGATTTGCGAATCAGACAGGAAGTCACATTAGTGTGATTTGTTTATACTGCTGATGTTTTAAGCAGAAATCAAATTTTACCACAATGAGAACACAAAACATTGAAGATGCCTTTCATAGATGCATACATTTTTAACTGGGAGATGTCTTTTCAAAAAGAACAAGCTCAAGTGCATCTCACTGCACAGACATGTTGTACTCAAAAAATGTACTTCTTCAAGGAAAATTAGAATACATAGAGAACAAGTTTATGAAGTACGCCAGAGCCAAAAGCTCATGTCCTTTCTGAATTCTGCATTAAGTTAGAACCACAGGCTCTAACACGGACTGGGTGTGGGATGTTAGGGCTTGCGTGCCATATGAAGTTTGGACTCCCTCCCTCCCTTTCTTCCATGTCTATCACTGAGAGTTAACAGTCAGAAGCAGCTGTTTCATACCAATTAAATTCTACTAATAAGATTTACATGAATAGGAAGAAGTACCAATAATTCTCCGTCTTCTTACCCCCTCTTTAACCTTCCACAGATCTGTCTTCCAAATAAGGTTTTTATGCCACGTTCCTATATTCATTGTATTTGAACTCACAAGCCAGAATGAGTAAGAGCATCTCCAGGATACCATATTCTAGGATACCGAACACATTTTATCAAGTTCAAAATAATAAAATCAAATCAAGATGCATTTTTATTCTTGTTTTTAATGAAAGTATTTCTGTTTTAAAAAACACCACCATGTGCCTGGCCTCTCATTTTGGCCCATGAGATTTTTTTCATATCTTTTACAAAAAGGGCAAAACAAAAATGTTAATTGTAACACTACAGTCCCCAAATGGATGACACTTCCTTACTCCTCAACTCAGCATGGACTTTTCAAACGGCAACTACAAATGACTGAATTATACGCAAGAGCTATTACAGCATCTGTCTTAGTCCAGAGACATCTGTCCCAAAAGTAAAGATGTAGAATATTTATTTTCTGTTAAATTAAAGTAAGACTGAAGAGGTCAAAGGTGTCTCTCTTTACTCGTTTCCTTTTGCTATGGGTTTTTGGTCACACAGACGTAAGAGCCTTGTATCAAATCCACTAGATGGTGCAATCCATCTTCTTCATTGAAAGTGTTTGGCATTTAAACACATAAAATAGTTAATTTTTTATAAGAAGGTGGTCAAACTTTATGCTAATCAAGAAAAGGTTCATTACTGAAAGAAAAAAAGAACCAACAGAACGTACTGGCTTAGGAAAGACCTAGGCTTGAAGCTTACATGTGTTAGCAGCCAACACCTCCACTTTCAAGGGAAGGATGATTTCACCCAATTTCAGAATACATAAATGAAGTTCAACAAAATTTCCATTACATGAAAAAAAACAACCCTAATCTGAACAGCCTATTTTAAAGGCCTTAAGTAGCATCAGAAGGAGAATACTGAAACTAACAGGGAGTCAGCACTGACCAATAAGGATAGCATTCAGCTGCAGTATTCAAAAACGCTAAAATTTGTCTTCAGTGCTTTCGAGGCAAACACAACACTCACTAAATCCAGAATCCCATGGCTGCATTCTGACATCTCACTTGCAATCCATAACCTTGACCTAAAAATGGCTACCTTTTCACTTCTGACTGTACTCTGCAGAGCCAGTACAGGATAATGTCAAGATGCAAAAGAAAAAAAAATTACTGTCAGGTAGGGTGTTGAACTATCTCAATGACAAACTACAAACTTGATATGGATTGCAGCCAGATTTTATGTCAGTCCTTTTCAAGCTCCCAAATGGTTGAAGTCTGCTGAATTATCAACAGTTCTACTACTGCTTATTACTTACTGCCAAGACAAGTCCTACACTAGAAGGCAGGGTATAGTGTTCCACTGGCCTCTGATAAATTGAACAAGTGTACTGCTTTCTGCTTGGCAGGCTTAAGAAAAAATAGTAGACCTTTAAAAACCAAGTCCTCTTGTCTTAGCAACTTCTGGTGATAGCCAAAAAAGTCTTGATTTTTATTCTCAGCAACTCCTGCTTTCTCTCCTCAAACAAGATACTTTTTTCAGGAAAAAGACAACTGCTAATGACATTCTCCGGTTTCCTACCTAACACACACACACACACACACACACACACAATAATTCACCAATATGAGTGGAATGTTTTGTGAAGGATAATCCTTAAAACTCAGAAGAGTTTTTTTTTTAATTCTAAGTAATCTAAACTGCACTCTAATACATTAGAAAACTAACATCAAACCCATTTCTTCTCAACATTATGAAAATACTTTTACCAACTGCAAGAAGGAAGCACAAAAAACACTATCATCTTAGACAAAATTAATGTAATATTTCTTGATTGAACATTTTCTTTTTGGAAAAATGTTCAGTTAGGAAAAAATCTACCTGGAAATATGTCTGTCATCATGAAGTTCTGTCCAAAAGTTCATCAATTTTGATGGCATGTCAACTTAGCACAATGAAAATATTTTTTTTCATTTCTTTAGAGAATCTTAAATGTTTTCAGAAATATCCACCTCTTGCCTAATAACTGGTATAATGTAAATACACAGTATGGAAAGAAAGCATTCACTCATTTATATAGAGCTCACTACTGATAATATATTCAATAGTATCTTAAACGGGCATTTTCCACAATGATTTTGCCTGTTATTAATTCAAGTTGTGCTTGCATTCACCACTGACCTTATGGAGCGCAGGAGCCATTACTGGCACTAAAAATCCATTGTAGATGTAATTCACCAGCTGGTTACGTATCAAGGGATGTGCCACCTAAGGGGAAGAGAGATGGAAGAGAAAGACAGAGAACAATACCAGTGAGACTGCAAACAAGACCAGATACTACTTCTGTCCAATAACAAAACATTTTCCCATTTAAAAAAGCACATGCTCATTTATCCATCACACAAACATTTTCTGTGATGCGGATTCTTAAAGATGTTTTGTTACTCCAAGAAAATACACCAACAGTGTTTATTTACAGTAAGTCTGCCAAAGTTAGAGAAGAGGGCTTTTCAATCTCCCTGCAGGTTGACAAAGATGAACGGACAAATAGCAAAAACTGCATGCCCATGCATCAAGGGAAGACTTGAGATTCTAAATTTAATGCTTGCAACCTTGTCAGGGTCACTTGAAGGTGGATTTGCCAACTTGTCCTTTTACAACAAGAAAAAACTGAACAGCTGTTTATCTGTGTTTCAATAATAAATAAACAGAAATACTCTTTAGCTATTAGGGTAAGAATACACTATTAATGTATTTTTTTTCCAAACTACTGTTGGAAAAAAATTAAAAAACAAACAAAAAAACCACCACCAACAACAACCCCAAATGAAAACAAAACCTACATTGCACATTCAACAGGTTGGTTATAGGCTTTAAAAACCTGTATATTACATTTAAATGACAGTTGCTATTGTTCACCTGTTCAATGTTTTAATAGTCAATCAGCTGCTTAGTGTACATAGGTCGTTCTGAAAGTAATGCCTCCTATTTATTTCCATGGAAACTACAACAAAAAGCACAGTAACACTATTTGATAGAACAAATTCTCAGCTACCTAACACTCCTTTTCAGCACAGTCGTCACTAGCTATATGTTTTCATCAGTGATGAACAAGAGCCTGCATGCCACATGCGTATAAATCTGCAGCAGCAGAGGTGACCCACTGTTTCACTGCTGCTGTAACAATCTTGTTGCCAAGAAAATGTTGCCCAAACAGACCATTTTCCATTGGCCTGAGGAGATGGAAGTCAGAAGGTGTCAAATCCAGAATATATGGAGGGTGTTGTAGGACAGTCCAGACAAGACTGGCAATGTGCTACATGGTCTTGAAATTGGTATGGGGCCTGGTGCTGTCATGTCGCAAGAGAAAGGCTGTCTACTTCTCTGGCCCGACCCTGGAAGTTCAAGCCTTCAGCTCAGTGAGTGACACAATTCAGCGGTCAGAGCTGATGGTTTGTCCCAGTTCAAGGAAATCCAGAAGGATCACCACATTCCTATCCAGAAAGACACTACCCATCATTTTATCCACTGAGGGCCATGTCTTGAACTTTTTCTTTGATGGGGAAATCACACATCACCAGTCTGTGGACTGACATTTTGACTCCAGCTCACAGTGGTGACACCATATCCCACCATCAGTAATGATGCAATCCAGAAGATCATAACCTTCAGTCTCATACTGGTTCAACAGGTCATAGAATCACAGAATCACAGAATTGCTCGGGTTGGAGGAGACATTAAAGACCATGGTGTTCCTGCATGAGTATTCATGAGATCCATCTGGCACAAACTTAGTTCAGGTGTATACACAGTTCCTTGGTTGTAACCCATCAATTCACGTGCATGAACTGATTGAGACGCTCTTCATTTTGTGGTGTAACAGTTGTGTATGGCCATCTGGAATGCAGCTTGCCTTTCAGGTCACTGTTGCCACTCCTAAAACACACCACCCACCATGGCAACAAAATACAAAGGAATCTTAGCAGGAAGGCTCAATCTCAACTACCATACAACCAACATCCACCTCTGACAAGATGGGCCAACATATAAAACAGGAGGCATTGCTTTCACAGCAGCAATTATATTTTGCAAGCATCTCACTAAAATGTATATTTTACTTTGAAAATATAGTCACATTTACTTCTATCCTACTCAGCCATTTCTTCAAGTAACACAAATATCCACCGTTAGTATAGAACTTACAACATCTTTCAGTAAAATATTGAATGAGGGCTCTATAAGGCTCTATATCCTTAAAAGCAATACAAAGTCAGGAATTAAAGCCAGAAAAAGAGGAAAAAAAACTAGTCAAGAAATAATCATTAGGAACAGAGAGTGGATTCTATACAGGCCAATGTACAATGAAATTGTATTCCTAGCAAGATAGCTAAATTCTGCTTAGGAAAGTGTTTTGCTTTGTTCTTTTTAATGTAGTATGCACTGCAAGGTGAAACAGGCTATTTTCTTTCGTGAGAGTTTATATATAAAGAGAGTGTTTTTTTAATGCTTAAATATATAAAGACTATTTTCCCCCATATTTAAAAACATTCAATTTACTTTCCACGTCAACAGTGACATTAAAATGCAATAACACTTCGGGTGATTTTTGTTTGTTTATTTGTTTTTGAAAATACAGAAGATATTCCCAATTGTGCGATGAAATAGCAAGAGTCTGAACAACTATGCTGAACTCATTAACATCTGTCATCTGAAAACCAAAAACATATTAATTTATCCTTATAACTGGGACAAACAGCACAATGCCTTCAATTCATAAGTAACTTATGTTGATATAACTATTAAATGAAAATAAACTCCTTAATTCAAAAAAATCTGCAGAGTTTATAAAACCACTATTTCAACTTTGCTCCATTACCTGTATCACAGCATTGCAAAATTCAAGAGAATTCATGAATTGCACAAGGGCCGGTGACAAGAGCCAGTCATCTTTCAACAGGCAGTGCCACTCTTCTCCTTTTTCTTCCAACTTTGTAGGCAAAGATGAATAGAGGCCACTTAGCCCTGTTGCCAGCACCTGTATTTCAAAAACAGAAGAGAAATAAGTTAACTTCCCAAATGTTCATCTGTTTCAATAGCGTTGCCACACAACAAATCATTTCTCTTGGTAGTTTTAGTAACGTGAGAGAGTTTTATGATTAACTCGGTTTCTTCTTGAAAGAGTTATGTGGCAGAAAAACATGAGTATTTTAAAGAGTCTTCTATATAATATAACTCTTCCAGGAGCTGGTATCAGGGAGAAAGAGATGGGAAAGAGCAGGTTGTCTTACATTCTTTATCAGAAGTGACAATTTCATTTTAAATTGTTGTAAAATCATTTTACATTTCCCTTCAACCCCCTCCAGAAGATGCACTGTAAGCAATCACTGTCATATTCTATAGTCAATCACATGGGGGTGATTTGCATGTTACCACTTATGTATGCCCACATGAAGTTTTTTCAGTAGGAAATAAGAGAAAACAGAAATGGTGGGGGAAGTATCCCCATCAACAAAAGTGAAGCTCAGCCTCACTCTGGCCACAGATACACGTTGACTTTTATTCATAGACACTGGTATTCAGTTGAGTCCATGTCACAGAAGAGAAAATTCTCACTACATCTAATTCCTCAACCACCTTCCTTATTTACTTGAAACAGAAAAGGGAAGAAATAAACAAAAACCTGAAATAAGTAACTACACAGACATTGTTTCCAGTGCTATTAAGCTTATAGCTGATTCATATAGATTAGTTATAAGTTTTAGTTAAAATTCAAAAAGCAAATTTCCAAAAAAAAGCTTTTTACATGGTACTAAATATATTTTGAGTATTGACAGTTTCAGAACAAGTTTTCAATTATTACTGTTATTTGAAGCTAGAAGCTTTTGAAGTATTATTTACATTTTTTACCCTTCTGACATAATTTTCTACAACTTCAGGACACTTTCTGGATGATTCTTATTTTAACGGTATCAAGACACAGTCTTGATGGAAAGACTGTGAAAAAAAGATGGAAATCTTTTTAGTTGTCATTCAATAGACTCTTGCAGGAATTTTTCCTCTTTCAGGAAACGGCTACTTGATGTCTACATGGCTATACAGTTAATACAGCCCAGAGGAAACACAAACGTTTCATCTATTAGAAAACAAACTCTTGACAAAGTACAGCTCAACAACCAAGGGGATTTAGGTCCTGATGACATGCAAGTGTAACCAAGTACATTTGCTAACCCACTTAGCTGGACAAAGACAGTCTTGAAACTTATCCATTCCTAAAATCACGTAACTTTGAAGAAGGATTTCTGCTGGGATAATTAAGCCAAATATCATGGAAAAAAAGTACTGTGGGAAACTAGTTTTTCCACACACAGATAAATATAAAATATGTGTTCTACATATATGTGTTTGTATATATGCATATATATACACATATTTTATATATATATAAAATAACAATAAAAAGTTGCAGGAAATATGCTAAGAAACCAAAAATCTAAAGCCAATGAGCACAAGCTTTACTTGTATAATATATGCTTCTGAACCAAAAAGCTTTTTTCTTTGGTTTTGGTAGAAGAACTCAAAACTGGTAGACATGAGGATCTCAGCAGACCTATAAAAATATATGTACCCCCCTCCATACTTGTACTCACAAACCCATACTTCAGAAAATTGTAGGAAGGAAGAAATACCGAATAGAGAACTTGAGTTTCATTTGTGTTGCAATCAGTTAGTTAATGCACACTTGGTTTTCCACTGTCTATTTAGAACTTAATTGCTATTCATAAACACACTCGCACAGAAAGCAAACTGATTTTCAGAACAGCGTTCTATCTGCATTTCTCCTTGACATGGAAGTTTAGCTCTGAAGCACAATACTGACTTTGGGCAAACTACACTACTTGCAACTAAAGCAGCAAGCTCGCAATCACTCCACATCTTCAGGCGAGGAATTCTTTAGTTTGTCTGACCTACTGAAGTAACAAGTGACAGATTACTTTTGTTATGAAGTAGCAAATGGCTCTATGTGAAATTACATTTCTAAAGCACTGAGGAACATGGCCAATGGAAGCCATTTCCTCGATTTACATTAGAGAAAAAGCATTTGAAAATTTTTGTAGAAGAATATGGTATAAATAAAACAACTGTTTGAAATTACTAGCAGAATTCTTCACATTCTATAAGAAGGCATACTAAATAATACACACATACAGGCTACATGGAGTTTTAATAGAAGACGACAATCATCAATGAAAATCATCATAAAAGGAAATAAATGAATGAGTTCACATCCCAGGAGAGCAAGAAAGGTTTTGGTTTTTTTTTTCTTTTTCTTTAAACAGCATCCTTTCCAATTTCTAGATGTTAGATTTTTTTAGAATTGTTACAGCAGTCCTACAGGCTGTCATACTTTTACAAGCTTCTCCAAAGTCCTCTTTTTCACCACTGAGTCACAAGTCTCTCTGTTTTACAAACAGTCTCCTCAACTAAGGTGTTTGTCTTGGTTCATGGAAGACAATGCATGACTGACTGTGACTCGTCTCAGGCACATTACGTAAACAAAATGCTGTGTTGTTAATATACCATCAATTGCTGCCTAGACATCTTACTTACACATTTATATAAATTTATTGCCTTTAATATTTCTTTTTCCTCCTATACCTGTAGTCCTCTATCTGTGTAGCTTGAACTTCTCAAGTTCATTGCAGTCACACTTCTTTCTGCTTTAATAGCGGCTTTTCTAAGTTGTGGCGTATTTACAAAGACAAAGTTTTATGGAGAAGCTCTGAGATGCTATCCTGCTCAAAATTCTATGTAAACACTGTTTTCCTACCATAATAACAATCAAATAACACCTTAAATCAAAGATTTAGGAAAGCTGTAGGTCAAAACCATCATAAAATGATTTGACCAAAGATACAGAAAAACCTCTGAAAACTTTGCCTAACGCTTTGTCTACACATTCCATGTTAAAAACATTTTTTAGTGAAGCATCCTCACTGCAGCCTGTTCTCTTTCTTCTTCATAGCTCACTCACCTACAGTTTTGAATACTGTAGACGATCTAGTTTTCAAAAGCTGCTAACCAAAGTGAGCTCAAAAACAGTTTCAAGAAAGCCTTCAGGTTCACTTTGACACAGATTTGGACATATGAAGCAGCAGACTTATTGCCAGACTACATCCCAGGGCATGTTTACACTACGCAGTAAGGAGAGGTATAGAAAATCCAATGTATTAGCAACCAATTAGCCAAGGAACATGAGGCAGCATCAGTACAGTGATACTCAAATTCAATCCACATCGGCAAAGGACCGTGCTACCTATTTTGCGGTGCAGATGTGGGCTCAGCTACTCTGATTTCAGTGATAATACAGCAATGCCACTGCTGTCTTTCACCAGAACAAACCAGTCCTTGAGCTCATCACACTTAAAAAAGATTTTGTGCCAGCAAGCTAATTCGATGGCACCGCATTAAAATTTTATTACAGACTCAGACCAGCCTCATTATAGTTCAGACAAGTCCGATTTTAGCACATTTTGACAAGAGGCCATCTTAATTAGAATGATTGTCAATCATGGCTCCCTGCTGTTTGAAGGTTAATATAGCTGGCTTTTATCTTCAGTGTATAAAGGATTTTTCTTTTTTAATTAATTGGAAGATGTAATTATGAAAGTTATAGCATGGATTCAATAATAGTATCTGTCTCAGGGACAATCTAACTACCGAGTTCATATTTTTAGCAGTATCCATTAAATAGGGTCAAATGGAGTCTCTCAGCACAAGATGCTTGATACAATATTTACAACTGACAAAGGAAGCCATATACAAGTCTCATTTTGGAACTTACAGGCTTCCTCCAGACTGCAAGCCTGGTTCTGCACAACTCTCAAAGGACATAGTAGTCTGAGAGTAAATAGGGACCTATGGCTGGAATAACTACTGTGCAAATGTTGAGGTGGACGGGCAGGCCAAAACTGATGCAGGAGAGCATCTTCCAAAACCAAGAATGATTCTTGGTTTTGAACCCATCCATTGCAGATCTCAAAGCAATTTTTGTGAACAGGTATGAAGAAGCAGGTGCAGTAGTGCAACACTGTTTATTAGAATATTTATTTGTTTAATCACTAAGATATTCATGCAGTATGACTGATTTGCCAGATCTAATAATGCAACATCACTACCAAGTTTCGTAACAGACTACATAACATGATGGTGTTATGGCCAAGATGGCCACTTGGAACCTCAAGATCTGTGACAAAGACCATTTACAGGACTCTTCAACTGATGTTACAGTATAGTATACATAATTGATGCAAACATGTTTTACCACCAGAATCAGTAACCTGAGAAAACATGGCTCTCTTCTCCTACTCCCTTCACTCCCAAAATATTACAGGGTCCTCAGGACAAGCCAGATCAGTTTCCCTCCCTGAAGAGTTCTGCTCTACTCTAATCAGTTTTCCAATTATACTCACTGTTTGACTGCAAAAAAACAAACAAACAACAACCACCAAAAACAAAAAACACCACAAACTCTTGTATGGGCCCAAAAGAAAGGAACTGTACTGGTATTGAAACAAGCAGCAAGACTACCTGGCTTAAACAGTATTACGTTTGTAAAACAGCTGTTAGCAGAAATAAAAGAAGTAGTACATTACAACACATCTTTATCAAAAAAGACAGAACAGGACAAGAAGAATAAAGATGCTTAGTTTAACACTGAAGACCACACAAGAACAACTTACTGGGCAAAAATAGGTGTTTTCTGCTATGTGGTTTGCAACAACGTTGTTTTCTGCCGACAGGGACATAATGAAGAGCAGTGCATCACGAGCCTGTTGGCCTACTGTTCCTTCTCGATGAATGAAGGGAATCAGGAGGGAAAATATGAGGAAATTGGCAGCTCCTTGGTCCTCACTGGTATGGAAAAACAGTTCTAGAATGGAAGGATCTTTGGCTATTATAGAACAGAGCTGATTCAGGAGGACAACTAGCTCTGTTTCCACTGTTGGAGTAGATGTTCCTGAGCAGGAGCTCAGCAACATCATCAAAGGCTTCAAGATCGGCTTGTGATGTAGCAAAGGCTGATGAGACTGGGTTACTAGCATTTCATACATTTTGAGTTGCTCAATTTTTGTCTCATCGGTGAACTCTCGCCGCAGGCTCCAAAGAAAAAGCTTCTCCATTATGTTTTCTGAGACCACAAACTCCAGAATGGGCCCCATGGAAGCATCCTTTGCTTGCTCCTCAATGAGTAAGAAAAGCATGTGTTCCACATAATTCTGAACAGTGCTGGCTTCGTCAGGTGAAATTGCACCATACTTGGCCTGAGTATTTTTCAAAGGATCATGCTTCTCTAAAATTTTTAGAACCTAAAATTAAACAAAGGCGGATCAATCATTTGAGCACACATTTAAAAATACTCACCTACCTATATACATAAGGGGAAAAAAAACCATCAAAATTCATAACACAGGACTTAAAACAAAATGATATATATTGTACTTCTAGTTTCTGTCAGTCAAGCTCTCAAGTCATAAATGTTTTGGATATTCAAGACGGAAATTTAGTCGTTTTTTTTTTCACTTTTATAAGGACCTAGATTTGTCACTTGTCTTGCTGCTGAAAACTTGGACTTCTCTTAAGCATTAAAAAACTAGGTTCTCTTAAGACTTCAGAAATTGAGTTTTAATATTTGCAATAAGCTTCTCTGTCAGAGAAGGCTGAAGTCAAAGGGCTTGCCCTTCATGCTGAGTAACTGAGCTCAAGAGCACCAATGCCCCAGGGTGGTTCACGGTGGTAAAAAAGCCCACATAACACAGTTAATCTCTCCTTGCCACATCTTCAGTGACATCAAATGGCCACCATTGCCCCAAAACTCTCGCAACATTCAATACACATTTCAAGATTGAGTAATAATTATCATCCCAGCACTCAAACCCCTGCATTAAATTCTGTTCTGCATGCAATCAGTTAAGCTCACTATCTGTGAAAAAGGCACTGCATTTAGTCCTTTTGTGGAGGATAACTTCCACAAAACCACAATGGAACAACAGCTCCTCCCCCAACATGAGCATGTTACTGCAGTTAAGTGGCAAAAGATAGCTCTTGAACAAAACCTCTTTAACACTGGAAATATCTCAGAAACACTACTGCTCCTTTCTGCAGCAATCAGTTTAATATCATATTCTGCATGAAAGATGTACGTTCCTCGGAAACTCGGGATAACCTCAGAAATAAGAACGGAGCAAATTCCCATTAATACAATCTACTTCAAATCAATAAAACTCAGTAGCAATACCTGTGCCCAGTGTGTTGTAAACACTATCATACAAGTTTCCGGGTCAACACCCTGCAGGCTCAGACCCTGCCGATTTTTTCTGATACCAGTTCCAGAGGACATTATCAAGCTTCCAAAGGTCAACACATTAAGCCATGCTGAATTTCCTTTGAAAATCCTGTTGTTAGTAAGAGATGTCCAAGCATCATGAAGAGATCAATATCTTGTTTTCAGCTTCAGTATCCACAGGACTCTGTTTAAAAAAACAACATAAAACAAAACACATCTATATACATCAAATTTTCTGTGTATATATACACATACACACACACAAAGAATCTACTTCAAGATATCACTAAAACCTTCTTTCGCTTCAATTCAGTTGGAGGATGGAGATTTTTAAGCATGTTATATGTGACCACCGTCTTAGACTTTTCCTCATACAACAGTTTTTAATCCTCAAGCAGGTCTTTTGAACAAAGGTGCTATTCAAATATAAGTCAAGCTCATGCAGTAAGCATTGTAGGCATACACTACATTTTTACATTTTGATTATGTTCCTGTCTTGTAAACACAACTCTGTTCAGAGTGCCTTAATAACTAACGTTGAATAGACTACTTCAGTAAAAAAAGCACAAGTTAGTTCTAGATTTTTAAAAACAGTATCAGAAGAATAGATACAATTGCAAATATTTAAATGCTTCTGTCAGAAAGCATACCATAGAGAGTTGGAAATAAGTGTTGAATATCATATGCAGATAGAAGCATGTACTTCTATCTACACCAAAGGACAATAATCCCCCCCCCCAAAAAAAAGGACATAAAAGAAAAAAACCTCCATGTATTCAAAATCAAATAAATTGAGACGTCATTTTTAAAGGAATATGAGAATAAGACCAAACATTGGCACTTTCTTTTCATTCATTATTTAATATCCCAGCTATATGAGTATCAAAGCAGTTTCAAATCTGCAAGAGGAAGTTAAAATGAAAGACTGATATCTTCCAGATATTTGAGAGGCTTAAGAGAACATATTACTCCTTTAAGAGCCGATTTCTGTGTTACAGAGTTTCCACTTTTTTTTGTCCCTCACTCAGCTTTAAACTCATATTCTTTTTTTATTTGCAAACCAACTAGGCTATTAATTTAATTTGATGTCAGAGCAAAAAAAAACCCAAAAAACAAACAAACAAACAAAAAATGCCAGAGTTTAGCAAGACAGTAAGTGCACAACACGGTCCTATGGCTCATGTATATTACAGAGGAATTTCATAAGAGCGCATTTTGAAATGTTCTGCTTTTCTCACTCTCCATTAGGATCCCAAAAGACCTGGATATTCTTTGGCTTTGTTTAATACATTAGGAGATTTCTGTAACATAAGATGTCACACTCTGTAAAGCAATTCTTTGCTCATATAGTAGATATTCCTATGCACATATGCTAAAAGATATTTATCTTTACCCTGCAGCAGACATCTCTGCTCTTTGCAGGAATGCTCTGCAGAGCATATGTTCTTGAAACAGCAAAACATACAGACTGCCACAAAAACAACAGCAAATTTTGCAGTGTATAAAATAGCAAAAAAAAGTCCAGACTACAATGTTAATACTTCTGAGAGACAACAAAAGTTTCTAATGAAATGCCACCTTGTTCCTCTGTACGTTCACATGTTCAAGATTCAATTGCATACCAGGATCTTCCTTCTAACCCCCAGCCCTTGCACGTAAGATGCATACTATGTATAACCTTAACACTCCCATGCAATACAACTAACATGATAGAGTTTATCCCTTTTGAAGAAAAAAACATTCCTTGCATGGAGAGCAGAGCATAAAACTGGGGATCATTTATCCCTTTGAGTGACATTGCTTGCAAAACAACGCTCCCCTCCACTGCCTACTGTGTGCTCAACACACACACCTTTTGGTGACATTTCCTAGGAGCAGCAGAAAAGCCTGCTCTGAGTAGTTTGCCCAATATCTAATAACCCAAAGGAATGTTTAATTGACCCATTCTTTACATCACCTGTCCACTGCATACCAGTTTCCCCTTCATCAGCCCTCTCCTCTAAACACAAATCTTCCCATTTCCAAAGCAGCTGAGCAGACTCCTGCAGGCAGAAGTGCCCTTTGCTGTACAACCCCAATTCACCCCTCGAGCAGATCTGTCCTGTGCATGAAATGAAGCAAGCAGCTTTGGAAAAACTAATGTGATCATGTAATTAAAGATGGTATCATAAGGTGCAGCAAGAGAACTTAATTAACAATGCAGAGGCAAGCTCATTTCTGGAATTTACTAGTTTTCAGTTGCTTGACTTTCCAAACTTAGAGGTTGTTTCAAGGTAGAGTCTGCATGTTGTTTAAGAGTTTATTTAAATAAAAGAAACTGATATTACGCATCTAGGTATTACATGGCAGATAGTCATCAAAATGATATCGAAAGTCAAATCACAAACTTCTGGTCAACTATTTAAGCTAGCAAAGAGCAATTAGGGAGGTGATGGCTTTCTTCAATAATGCTGATAAAAAAAATCAGACTGGTGACATAAGACTCTTGAGATGCATGCAAAGCTCTGGAACTTAACGTAAAAAGCAGATACAGCCCCCCCATGAAACAAGCCTCCATGACAAGCAGGCATACTCCCTGCTTTCCTACATGAAGTCCCCCGAGTTTACTTTTTATATCAGATATTTAAGAGCTCTGCCATTTCCAAATCCTGATTTGGGCACACTCATATAACACACTGGGAGTTCTCAGATTCATGCCAGCACTTTGATTCAAATCGCATCTTCTACAGACTTCAAAGATAGTAGATCAATACCACATTGGCTTTTGTCACAGCTCCGCCTGTTTCCATGAGCAGGGGGCAGAGTAGACCCCTGGAAAGAGGAGGAGGTGCGAAAAGGGAAAAGGTAGGGAAACGGCCCTGGACAAAGGAAAAATTGTTGCTAACTAGGAATTGTATACCACCAACCTCTGGAAACTTTTACAGAGAGTCCCTTGAGCTACTGTTGCATGTATTCTGCCCAATCTACTTGCAATGCTTTGTTACTGCCTGCACAAATGCTATCCCATTGCTTTACAGAGATCTTTGGTATAGGAGTGACAAATAGTGTAAATCAGCAAATCCAGCTCCAGCATTCATGCACTCCAAAAAGCCCTGCACGTAACAGTAGACTACACATACATACATCACATTAAAGTTATTTACATATCTAATAACAAAGAATCTTGAAATGGTCATTCATCTCTTGGTGACAAACAGAAACCTCTCAGACAGCAAAATTCAATCAAAATGTGTGTTCTGAATATCCACCCTGTTGCACAAATTCATCATAAACAAACTGACTTAAGGTTGGAAAAAAGAACTTAACTACCCAGTTTATGTTATTAGCTGCAAACAAAACAACTTGCCTGTAGCAAACATTATGTTCACTTGCACCTAGCCCAGCCATCAGATCAGAAATTTAGAAAGCACAGACTTTCCCTTCTCAGTGGCAAAGAGTATGGCCTTTTAATCATCTCTATTTTAAAAGTAACTAGACAGCAAGAAGCAAGACTGCAACATACAAGAACTTCCCTAAAATCAAATCAATTCCCTTAAGGAAGCAAATATTTCCAATCTGGAAACAATCTTGGTATATCATGACTTCTTAGCAATACAAAACACTAATAGATTGTGTAAGCTTTGAAGACTTGAGAGTTTGAAATACTGTTTCAAAAAGTATACACAACTTTATCAACTTCTGTGGCAACAGAGTAAATCCTGAAAGCAGGGTGCATGCTTGAAAAAGGAAACTGATTTGGAAGAGATACTGTATTTTAAGATACATATCTACCTACAGTTCTTATGCTTTTGTTATAGCAGTACTATGAATGACATATTCACTGTACACAGATTTCTTTTTTTTTTTTTTACTAGATTAGCAGGTTTTCCTGATTATTTTGCAAGGCCAAATGTGCCACAGTAATGGCAACATTGAATTATTCCCTCCAAACAAAAACTAACTCTGATTAAGTAGGACAAACAGCCTAATAATACTGCATAAAAATTAGGAAAAAAAATGAAATAATTTATAAAATGCCAAACATAGAAGAAGAGGTTGGCATGAACTCAGGCATCTCTGAAACAAAAGTAATGGTTTATTTCAATCACTTTTATCAGTTCAGTGTTGAACTGATTAGTTTTAGATTAATGATGAGACTGAAAACCAGCCATTGGACTGGCAGTAGATATCCGCTTTCAGTTTTCCTTCAGAAGTCTGTAAATCTTCAGCCCTTTTCCCACAGCTAATTACAGGGCTCAACTCCCCAAACAACAAAAGTACTTACTTTATTGCAAAGTACACTGGAAGAACAGCCCAGCAGAGAATCCTTTTTCAAGTTATAGAATCATAAAATCATAGAATGGCCTGGGTTGAAAAGGACCACAAAGATCACCTAGTTTCAACCCCCCTGCTATGTGCAGCGTCACCAACCAGCAGACCAGGCTGCCGAGAGCCACATCCAGCCTGGCCTTGAATGCCTCCAGGGATGGGGAATCCACAACTTCCTGTTCCAGTGCATCACCACCCTCTGTGTGAGAAACCTCCTCCTAATATCTAACCTACACCTCCCCATCTCAGTTTAAAACCATTCCCCCTTGTCCTATCACTATCCACCCTTGTAAGCAGACATTCCCCCTCCTTTTTACGCACTCCCTTCAAGTACTGGAAAACCACAGTGAGGTCTCCCCAGACCCTTCTCTTCTTCAAGCTAAACAATCCTGGTTTCGTCAACCTTTCTCCATAGGAGAGGTGCTCCAGCCCTCTGATCATCTTAGTGGCCCTCCTCTGGACCCGTTCCAAGAGCTCTGCATCTTTCTTGTCCTGGGGGCCCCAGGCCTGGATGCAGTACTCCAGATGGGGCCTCACAAGAGCTGAGCAGAGGGGGACAATCACTTCCCTCTCCCCGCTGGCCACCCCTTTTATTAATGCAGTCCAGAACACAGTTGGCCTTCTGGGCTGCAAGCACACACTGCTGGCTCATATCCACCTTCTTGTCCACCAGGACTCCCAAGTCCTTCTCCACAGGGCTGTTCTCAAGAGGTTCTTCCCCCAGTATGTATAAATACTTGGGATTGTCCTGGCCCAAGTGCAACACCTTGCACTTGGCTCTGTTGAACCTCATTAGGTTCACATGGGCCCACTTCTCCAGTCTGTCCAGGTCCCTCTGGATAGCTTCCCTTCCCTCCAATGTATCGACTACACCACTCAGCTTGGTGTCATTTGCAAACTTGCTGAGGGTGCACTCGATGCCATCGTCTGTCTCATTGATAAAGACGTTGAAGAGCACCAGTCCCAACGCCAACCCTTGGGGGACATCACTTGAGACCAGCGTCCACCCAGATAGAAGCATCAATCACAACCCTTTGGCTGCATCCAGCTAACCAGTTCTTAATTGAACAGTCCATCCTTCAAATCCATACCTCTCCAACTTAGAGAGAAGGATGTGGTGAGGGACCATGTCAAAGGCTTTGCAGAAGTTCAGGTAGATGACATCCGTCACCCTTCCCCTGTCCACCGACGCCGTCACTCCATCATAGAAAGCCACCAGATTGGTCAGGCATGATGGTGAAGCCATGCGGGTTGTCTCGGATCACCTCTTTGTTTTGTATGTGCCTTAACATGGTAACCAGGAGGATCTGCTCCATGATCTTCCTAGGCACAGAGCTGAGGCTCACCAGTCTGTAGTTCGTCGGGTCATCCTTTCTCCATTTCTTAAAAATGGGAGTAATGTTTCCCTTTTTCCTCACTAGAGCCCAGGCTGCCTCCAATCTTAACCTCTCTAATGCTCTCCTCTGCACCGATGAGCACCAGGTCCAGTAAGGCTTCACCTTGGGTTGGTCTGTCTAGTACCTGGACCAGAAAGTTATCCTCAACAGACTCCAGGAATCTTCCAGATTATCTGCTACTCACTGTGCTGCTATCCCAGCAGATATCCAGGTGGTTGAAATCCATCAGGACAAGAGCCCACGAGCGCAACACCTCCTGCAGCTGAAGCAAGGAGGCCTCATCAACAGGCTCCCCCTGATCAGGTGGCCTGTAACAGACCCTGACCACTAGATGCCCTTTACTGGACCAGTCCCTGATTTTAACCCTTAAGCTCTCAATCTAGTCCTGGCTGTTACTCAGACACAGCTCTTCACAATCTTTCCACTTCCTAACACAGAGAGCAACTCCCACAGGTTCCTAGAGGGACATGAGAAGGCTTTGGAGTGGGAGTCCACAACATTACCTGTTCTGAGGAGTTCCCAGAAGATCCTTAGAATCATAGAATTGCTAAGGTTGGAAAAGACCCACAGGATCATCCAGTCCAACCATTCGCCCATCACCAATGGCTCTCGCTAAACCATGTCCCTCAACACAACATCCAAACGCTCTTTGAACACCACCAGGCTCGGTGACTCCACCACCTCTCTGGGCAGCCCATTCCAGTGCCTGACCACCCTTTCAGAGAAGTAGTATTTCCTAATGTCCAGCCTGAACCTTCCCTGGTGCAGCTTGAAGCCATTGAAGCCATCCTTCAGGACAGTTCAGAGGTTTTTCCCTGCAATCTCCTACAATGACAACATCCCCAAGCCCTTCACCGTCCCACTGACCTCCACCCTCTTCCCCCATCAAATCTTGTGAACTACTCGCTCCACCCTAGCGAGCGTCACTTTATCCCCCTTCCCCCTTCATACCTAGCTTTTTCAAAGAGCCCTGCCAGCTCCTGGGCTAGGATCCGCTTTCCCCTGGAAAACAGGCACCAAGTAAACTGCAAGCTGCCAGCCCCCCTGTACAGGCACAGCACTTTTGCTGGCTTTTTAGTCAGCCCTTTTCGCTTCAGATCCCTTGCCCAGTGCAGTCTTACCTGCCCCAAAGCTGGTCTCTGCAGCAAAGTCCACACCCACTGGAACACCTCTTCACAAGTTTCACTTTTGATTTTAAAAGAAGCAGCAAAGAAGTTTGCCTGATGAGATCTGACCATGCAACATATGGCATACAGACAAAAGATGCACAGCCCTATATAACAAGACAATATAATAATACAAAGCCAAAATACACTATAAGGCTTCCCAGTTCAATCATCAAAGTTGTCTTCTGCTGAAGCTCTAAGATGTGCTCTCCAGCAGTTGTCATGTGCAACTGTACTTCTGTTACCGAATTCTGAAAGCTTTTATCCTGCTGGTCAAAGATTTCCACCTTATCAGTCCAGAGACAAGGGAGAGATGGATAAGAAGCCGTGATGTTAATGAAAAAACAGCATATATCAAAACATTTTCACAGAACAGTGTGGCATAAAGGGGCTTGAAACTAGGCCACTTCAAAGGAGCAGAGGGAAATTATGTGGTCTTAAGCACTGCTATACAACCACGTCTCTGCAGTCTCTGATAAGTGGATGACGGACAGTAGATGAAAAATGAGTGACAATTTTTAGCATGCCTCAAGTTAATTCCAGCTTAAAAGAGACCTTCTTCAAGGTTTGTTTATTTTTGATAGAAAAGAACACTTTGAGTACATTTGTCAGCTTTTCTTTAGGACTACATTTTGCTACTAGCCTATGAAGAAGAGTCACTCCCGCACTCTTAATGGTCCAACACATTCACTGCCAGAGTGCAGAAGGAACACAGTTCGTTCAGTGGAAAACAGCAACTGTGGTGGGTAACTGAAAAAATGTTGGTGGTCAAAAGCCACTGCATCAGAGGGTCCTCTTTTTGCTTAAGTATTACTCACCAACGGAACTCTACTAGCAGGAAAACTATGGCATATTAACAAAGGAACATTTAAATGACATTAACAACTCTCTTCCTCCTTCATTTGTTTTTCCATCTTTCAATACTGCAGTCCACTAATTGTCTTGACCTTTGTTCACCTCAAACATCTCACATTCACTCAGCTTTCTTCCACCTGTCGTCACTATCCACTATCTGCAAAGAGACGATGCCTTCCATGTGTGGATGGAAGAAGATATGTTTTGCATCAATTAAGCAATCAACTTAAAAGCTTAACAGAGAACAAGCCATCACAAATTGTGAAGCAACACCGTTAATAAAGTATCAATCTGTTTTCATCAAGCACAATTTAATCCAACCTGATAATATGAAAGTGTCATATGACCTGTCCCCACAGAGACCACGTAAGAAGCTCTACCTCCTGAGAGAAACTACATGCAGTATGCTTTATAATGAGATAAATATCTTCCTGTCCCACCTGCAGTCAGTTAAAAACACTATTCACCTTTCCTCAAACCTCCTGAGAGTTATCCTACTCATGTGCTTTTTGTGGCTTCACACCAGCTCAGACAGCTAACTCGGGTACTACTAACCACTTCACGTGATCCACATAATCCAGTGGTGTTAGTCATTAGGGGATTCAGTTCATGGCATTAAATAAATACGCAGCTCTCCAGTCACGTGAAAGAGCAATACCCCAGAGTAAGTACAGCAGTGGTGTCAGGCAGGGTGCACACCCAATCACCCCAATTCCACAGTGCAGCAGCAGCATAAATGAGCGTGCTGAAAGGCAGGCACCAGGATCAACTCTCTCACTTATAGCCTGAGCACTGGAACACAGGCTCAGCCAAGTCTACAGCTATTTCTGCTGCATGGATCAGCTAAAATGAAAGAACAGAGGGGCCAGTAGGATGGTATGGTCCAAAATGCATTGATGTATTATGCTAGAAATTACATACAGTGGATCTAGGAGGTACAGTTAAACAGCAGAGACAGTTCATCAAAGGGTGTTATTACCAAAGCTAGAGAAATGGCAGCAAGTGCTCAAGGAAACTGTAATTAAACAAAGCAGAATACCTGACAGAGACTTTAACCTTCTTAAGGAGGGCTCCTGATACACCACAGGGCATGTTCATCCACTATTATCATTTGTACACAAGCAATTTTCCTGGAACTCAGGAGCATACTATCACTGCAGGAACTCTTGCAAAGACCCAGGAGGAAGGAGCTGCATGTTCGTATCCCTAGGTCATCAATCTGAAAGTAAGGAAGGGCTGTGGGAAATAAGGTTGCCAATCTAGTGGTATTACTTGTTCCTTTTAGACTTATAAGGAACTTAAACCTGTTTCTCTGTTTTATTTGATCTCCCCCACTCTTGGCCTACTATAGAAAGACGACAATTCAGTGACAATTAGAGGCTGAGAACACATAATGTTGGCTAAAAACTTGAAAATAAAAAGGCAGTTGAGGTTCTTAACATCCAAGATACGTCCCCCTATGCTTTCTTTGACAGAAACACTCAGACACCATATGACTGAGTTATCTTGTTATCACTTACAGACAATTGCTATAGAAGGAGTATTAGAGACTTAAGTCAGAACTGAAAATTAAAATCACATTGCTGAAAAGCTTGTTTCCATTTATACGCTAAGGAACACAGATATCACTGAACTGAAATCGATTGAAGAGCTTCAACTTTGCTTGTTCATTCCCAAAACACAGCCAAAAGAAAAGCATTTTTCCTGAGAGAACCAAGTCATTAACCACAGACTCAAGTGTTTGTAGTTGTACCAGGTGAGACATTGTAAACAAACAAACAAACAAAACCTCAATTTAAAACCATATTGTGAATATACTTTCATATCACGTTTCAAAGGAGAACAACCCCAAAGGGCACAGAACATGTCATCAAATGAGAGCTACACTTCCAATTCATTGATTCATGGAGGAACTGCAAATATCAGCTGCTGCATCAACAGCAGTAATTTTTTTTGGTCATCACTGAAGTGAATTATTGGGAAGAAGCAGTTGCCAACATCCCCATCTCTACTGGGAATTTGTGCAGAGTTTATTTCAAAATCTGTCACTATATAGGAGTCAGAGGGAACAGCATATTCAGAAAGCAGACACTACATAAACCCCACTTTATGTTCAGGTTATGCTTGTGGAAGAGAAAAATCAAAACGAACCACTCAATCTGTAACACTGATTTTGCTTTCCAAGATAACATGTCACACAGATGTCAGAATTAGGTCATAAGAACTTGGCCCCCGCTTGCTCATAGTTTAGGAAAACACAAGCTTCTTGAAGGTGTGATGCTGAAGTGAGCTTCCTTTTTAAAGGGGTTTTGTTTTCACAGGTTTTTTATTTTTGAAAGGTTAAACAGTGCCTACCGCTGAAAGTACAGAATAAATTTCTAACAAACAAATAAGCTGCGTATCTCGAAAACCTTCCTGAGAGGAAAATGGGTGAGGCTAGTGAAGCAGTAGAAGACTATCTTCTGAAGATCTGAAACTATTTTCAGAGCATTAGCATACGGAAAAGGAAATGCTACCTTCCTGAGAGAACAATGGTCTAGAAAACAGTTATCAATATACCCATAATTCTCATATACAGATTACTGACAACAAGACTCAGCTTGATATTTTATGCCTACAACAGTAATATGTAAACAGTTTCTCAAGTGATTTGCATAACTTGTCAAACTAGTCATTATAATAAGCGTAAGCTGTCCAAGACTAATGTTCTCAAGTACAGAAAGTGACGTTAAAGATGATGCGTACACTTTCAGCACTAATCCATAATAAAATGCAGATATACATTGTAAACTTTCCGCATATCTCTACTTCATGATAAAGAAGTTACAAACATTGTTTTCTTTCCAAAATCTCACGTGATTCAACAGATTCCTAATATAGCACTAGAGTTAACAGTAGAACACCGCTAAAAGGTCACCCTGATTACTCGATCAATAAACCAACAAGCCAATCAGCTTCCCCAGAGGATTGTTACCAAGATTTCACCGAGAAGAGAACTTCCATTTTGCACATGAAATTCCTCTCTCTCATCCACATGCACGTGTTACTTCTCTTTACCTGCCTCTCTCAAATTAAAAGCCCAGGGATAGGATATAATACGCCATTAAATCTAAACTGCTAGGCATGGAATGAATATTGCACGGTTGTTAACATACTACTTATTCCAGAAGCATATTTATCTCTCCTCTCAGGAATTCATTTGCAATACAAAGTTGTTTTTTTTCCTAGGAAAAAATAATTTCACAACTGTGTATAAATTTAGGTAGCTACCTATTACACAATAAAAACCTCCCACTTTCTCAGTATATTCATTATAGTACACGGACTATAATAATTGACTAGATGACTTAAAATCCTCATTTGTCTTTCTGTACATGATTATCTGAAAGTACTCATTTCAGAGAGAATTTCCACCCAAGCTGACTACCAACCAAGTCAAAATTATTTCTTACACTCTGAAGCAATAACCTGTTAGTGACAGGATGAACTAATGGATGAAGGGGATGACCAAAAGCACATCGTTGCACAGCTTCAGGACAACTGCTTCATTACCTTGTAGGATGGCACATGTCTCTCACAAATTACCCAGCAAAACTACTAAGCTTAATAAGCTACTAAAACCTGAAAGGTCATTTCCATACCTCATCTATACATCACCTGATACTAGGTAGAAAGTTGTAATAAAATATTATATCTAGTGGATTTACACTTATGAATGTAAATCCATTTTCATGGTGTTTTTTTCTTCTTTTAGAAAAATAAAAGGAAAAACAGAAAGAACAGAACATCATGTAACCACCCATTGTTTGCATCAGGCATTTGCAATTTAGCTTAGAGAAAGCTCCAGAAGCTAGTGAACTCTCTTTGTCCTAAATTACATTCCATGCTTGGCAAAGAGGAAAGCAATTGCAAAACCCTTTTTCATTTCCTTTTTATGACTATCAATTGCCTAATTTGGGGATAACAACTGAATAAACGTTATTGCTTAAGATGAGATCCACAAATCACTGTGGCACGCTGTTCACTGAAGAACAAGGATGAGAAAGAGGAAGAAAAGCAAAGGCAGAACAAGTACTTCTGACAAAACCCTAGCCACCCCCCTCCCCCCAGCTACCTAACACAGAAAACCCCAGGTATTTGGTCTCATAGGAATTCACACAGAAATGTTGCTTTCCCTCTCACCACCTACTCCAGCTCAGAGCAGACATGGAAAGTTGAAGTTTCATGTCACATTAATTCCTATTGCAAAGTCAAAAATTTCCATAAAGTAACACTTCCCCTATCTTCAAGCATAGCTTCACAAAAAACCTTCCTCTGCTCCTGCAGCAGTGCACTTATTTAAAAATTCCAGTACCAATTTGCAAGTTGAGTGGACTTTGGCAGATTGCGGCTTTCTCCAGGTACTTGGAATTTTCTGCTTTTAATATGTGTGCTTGCAAATAGCAAAATCCAATGAAGATTGTTGGCATTCTTATTAGTGCATAAAAATCCACATCAAAGAAAAATCCCATGTTATTGAATTTACATTTCCATTTCTGCTCAGTTTCATTGTATTTTATGCAGGTGGCAGGTGTTTTTCTTGTTTCTCAAGCTTTCCCAGGAGTAAAAGTAGTTGTTTAAGTGTAAACAGTGTTAAGCTGTCCATTATGCAGAGTAAAAACTAATCCTTCATCTCTGATCTCACAGCATAAGTCTACTCTGTTATGAGAGTACGTTACAGTCCTATCTGGCCCTGTCCTCCACAACTGGAAAGTGAAAGCAATTCCAGCATCTTCCATTCTTGTGTCCATCTCTGGCTGGATAATGATGAAGGCATGTGACAGCATTAGCAAAAAAAAAGAACTGCCTCTATAGCACTTGTCTCCAGCATGTTTCCAGCTTTAAGATAGAAGAAAAACAATTAAGTAAAGGAACAATTAAATATTACAGAAATCTAACACCATCATGATAATTTTGTATAATCTTTCAGTCTTGCCTTTGAACCTTTGTGTAAATGTGTACAGAATTACAGACATCTTTCTGGTCCAGTGAGAAATGAAGATAAATTAGCAAACTCCACACCCTAGAGGACAAGAGAGGATAAGTAATAGCCATTCCTGAATTGCAAATGAGGACTACACATCTGAAAAAGGGAGTGCTCTGAAAAACAAAGAACCTTGCAAATTTTGCAGGAGATGGTGAGATAAACATCACAAGTCACTAAAAGTAGAATTCATTTACTATTTAAACTTTCTAACACTTGAAATGCTCAAAACCGATAGCCTAGTAATGAAAACAGTCGGATGCCAGCTCTAGTAGGAATGCTCCTCTGGACAGATAACGAAGTTGAACCACAACCTCTCCCATCTGATTTTGTAACACCTAAGGAACAACTACAGGCATGGGAAAGCACAAGTCCCACCCGCGATACGTTGTTTATAGTCCTGTGGGCACGCCTCCGAAAGTGGGAAACGTCTGAGCATGTCTTGGGGAACGCTGCTGCTTTTCACTCCTGCTGCCATCCCTCCTTCTGAGGTTTTTGGAGCTGTAGAAGTTACAGTCACACCACCACTTTTTAGCTCTTGCTCTCGTAAGTCGTTGAGTAGTACTCTTACCTTCTATACCTGAAATCTAGTGCCTTTCCTACCTCATTTCCCCTCAACCCAATTTTTTTCAATTCATCTTGATCATTTTCCTGAAAATTGCAGTATGTACGTTATCCAAAATTGCCTGAATTGCTACATACGACGTAACAATCCTCAGAGAGCTCCAAAGTACAAGCTGAAGGCAGAAACAGTCAGAAAAGGTATGTGGCAGTTGGTCTGTATGCACATGCCTTGCACATTAGTCAGCCATAACCACAACATCTTTGAAAGTATGACTCCAGCTTTATTCCTGAGCACACACTTCTTGAAATTAAACTACAATCTTTTTCTACTCTCTGATTTAAGAGACTAAATAGGTTTTAAGAACTAGAAAGCAAGTCAAATCTTTCTCTTTTTTTATTTGATACATCAACCAAGAAAAGTACAGTAGTAATATATGGAAAACGATCATCATTTACCAGTTATCTCTCTGCTGAAACTAAATGTACAGTAGTTCTACTGTTACAACAGCCAGTGCCATCTCAGTTCTCTATGTTTTTTCCACATCTTACTGGTTTATCTTCAAATCCCTCTCTCCCCACAGACACCACGTTACTTGCATCATAACTCATGCCATAGGCGCTCTATCGGTGACATGCTTCAGAACTGTTTATAAACATCTCTCTACTAGCCAGCACTCAGGTATCTGTCAGGTATGACAGTCTCTGCTGCTCTCGAGCATATTGCACTCTGAATAACATTAACCTCCAGTACTGAGAGTCACCGAATGTCCAAGGAGGCACTTCATTGACTTTACAGGACAATTTGCATACAATCAAGTGTGCACATCAAGAAAGTAACTGAAAATAAATGGTGTTACTACTGAGTCAGCACTGAGCCAACCACATATAACTGATGACAAATTAATGAAAGACGGTAGAAAACCTCTCTTCAGAAGTGCAGGTACCAAAAGCACATCCATCTGCAATTACACATGCCACAACAATCAAGCTAACTGGAAAGAACCAAACCCCAGAGTTGCCAACACTTGAAAATTCACAACAGGTGGACTCAACAATTATAGGTGGAGTTGCTACAATGCCACCACAACCTGTAATTCAGCAGCACTGGGAGCCAAGATTCATTTTTCTGTAATGGGAAGAATTGAGTTTTCCCTGTAACAGCGTACCTGTCTACCAACACAACCATCAACAAGATGAACGCAAAAAAATAAAACACAGTACTATGATGTATGACTACTAGCATAGTAAACCTACCACCAGAAGCAGTAAATTGATTCTGTGGACCCCTGAGGGCTGTAGCTGCTGCAGTTAAAATCCAACACTACACCAGTTGTCCCATCTCACATCCCTCCGAGTACTACAAAGGGTTTTAAATACCAATTTCACACAAGATGCTAAGGAAAGAAATAAATCTTGTACTTCTAGCAACCATTTAAACAATAGACCCACTCACGATAGAGCATTTCAGAAAAATCTGAAGTATAATTCTAAATTTTTCTACAAACTGGTGTAATCATTAAAGAAACCAACCAGAGAAGACTAGTATAAAACTTTCAAAACAAAGACTTCATAGAATTAAATGTGAACCAAATCAATTTACACATTAAAGCGATTGAGTTTGTTGCCTCAGATGCAAGAACCAAGCACGCTCCCACAGAGTTACCAAATCTATTGGGAAACCCTCATGCCTTGAAAGTTTCTAGATGGGCTGTACAAACTTCACTGGAATCAGACAAAATTTGTATGATCACTTTGATGAGAAAAAGTATTAAGTGGACTTGCCAGAAGAATTCTCACGTCTCTTAAATTTCCTCTTACTTGCTCTGAATAGCATACTGGAGACACTACTGTCCAAAGAAATTGATAAAAAGGGCCACAGAAGGACCAGCCTACATGCAATAGTTCAATGTGAGCCTAAGGCAAATCATTCAGCTCAGTTTCTCCTGTAAGGTAGGAGAAACAGACTTTGGGAGGGCTTCAATTATTGTTAACACAAGTCACTGTTACTCAGTTGACAGTCTGGCAGCTCTAGATGTCCAGAAAGCTCTCTGAGTCCATACCCAGCACACACAGACGACATATTTGGACCTCTGGTCTAAAGACCAGAGCTCGGGGAAACCCCTGCTTGGGGAAAAGTTTCTAGGCTCAAGGTCTACAAGTAATGAATTCTCATCTTACCTTTATGTCTGTATTTTGACATTGCACAGAAAAGATGACACAAAGCCCTCTAAATGAAGGGGAAAAAATACATTAAGCATCCCAGAACACAAATGGGAGGATTTCAAGCAATGTAAGGCTATTCTTAGAGTGCCATTTTGCTTCATAGATCAGAGGATATAATCAGCAGATGATGCAGACATGATTTGCAAAGCACAGTCTTATTAAAGACTAATGAGATAAACAAGTTAAAATTCACATTTTGCTGCACTGATAAGGTTCATTGGCACATGTATCTCTAACACCACGGTTTGAATATTAAACCTACTTATTAATGTCTAATAAAGATAATTATACTGTTGAATAGCATTGAACTGAAATAACCAAGCAGCATATTAGAACTATGTTCTTTAGTAGTACTGTAGCTCTGAAGTTAAGTGCACTGCACCTGGAAATATACAACTGTAGAGCTAATGCTGTTAGAAGCACAACCCTTCTGTGTCATTCTCCTGACTCTTCCAAAAGCCCAAAGACATGTCCTAACCATGCAGCTGGCAGGTAAACATTGCTCGTTACTATGATTTCAATAGTGTCTGTCCGTTTTACTGCAGTAACAATAAGGATTAAGTGACAAGTATTTTTGTATCTACAATGTATTGCATTACACTTGGCTTATGCTCTCTAATCCCCAACAAAAAAAAAAAAAACAGTGGGGTACTGTCAAAATTAACAACAAAAGCTCGGAGGCTATTTGTTTATTTTTAAGTAATCTTTTTGACAGTATTCTGTCACACGTATGTTTTCTACCATTATATGCTCACCATTTACTGAAAGGAATACCAAAAGTATAATCTACGGCTTACACTATCCTATATATTCTTTATGCTACATCTTGAGCACTTAAATGGGCAGCCATCATACTGAAAGACAACATAAGATCATGGGGGCCATAACATTCCTTCCATATTAATTTCCACAACGAGTCTGTCCTGTGACAGCAATGGAAAGAAGGACAGATGGGATAATTAACTGCCAGCTATCCACGGGTCAACAGTAAAAGTGTCAGGACTCACTACTCTCAGTTCAAAAGGACACAGTTAAGAAGCACAGGTCCTCTGGGAGATCCCCATCCTAAACTAAGAACGTGACCAACATCCTTTACACAAGAAGCCATCATTATCTTTTCGAAGTAAAATGTGCCAAAAGAATGATAACAAAGGAAAACGAACACTGCAGATGAAGCAGCTCCATTTCTTATTTGTAAGGTAATATGTAAAAGCAAACATTCATTATGCTCACAAAAGGCACAGTAGAACTATCAGAATTTTTACTTCTGTGGAGAAAAGTGAAAAGGCACTTAACAGTGTGACAATAAAAGAAATTAGCTCAGCAAATCATATGTGAAACCTTAAATGCAATTGCTTTTTGGAACATGTTTTTGTTCCTTTCCATTTTTCATCTGCTTTAAACATTCAACATTTAATACCATCCATTCCACTTTCCTCAGCCTTGCTTTAAAGTACAAGCATACCATATTTCAACAGTACAAGCAAAGAAATGCAGCGTAGCTCAGAAATACAAGATTAGGAACATAGCATGATATAAAGCATTCCTCTGCATCTCTGCTGATCGGAATCCACAGGTAAATAACAAAGTGTGTTCAAGTCCTTGGTATAGCCAGGCTCAAAAGATGAGAACAGGTCACTTCAGGGATAGGCTCTTTTCGCCATCCACAGGACTGTTTCCTTCTAATGAATGAGAACAGCTATAGTGCCATAGAACAGCCAAGTCAGGGGAGTTCCACCAGCCTCTTCCAGCTGCTGGCAGTATGAGTAGGTCCTGAAGCCCAGCATCAGTAAAGGTGCTCAGAAGAGAGTGCTAGGTGCCCAGAGGATCCTTCTCAACAACCTGGCTCAAGAATAGATAATCATCTCTTTGGAAATCATAGAATCAATCATAGAATGGCTTAGGTTGAACGGGACCTTAAAGATCATCTAGTTTTAGCCTCTCTGCCATGGACGGGGTTGCCAGCCACTTAGATCAGGCTGCCAAGGATCCCATCCAACCTGGGCTTGAATGCCTCCAGAGATCAGGCAACCACAACTGCTCTGTGCAACCTGTTCCAGTACCTTCTGAGTAAAAAATTTCTTCCTACACCTAAACCTAAATATCTCCTCTTTTAGCTTAAAAACCATTCTCCCTTGTTCTATCACTATCAGACTATGTCAAAATCCGGTCCCCCTCCTTCTTGTAAGCTCCCTTGAAGAACTGGAAGGCCACAGTGAGGTTTTCCCTGAGCCTTCACTTCTCCAAGATGAACAAGCGCAACTCCCTCAAACTATCTTCATATGAGATGCTCCAGCCCTATGAGCATCTTCACGGCCCTCTTCTGGATCTGCTCCAACAGCTCCATATCCTTCCTGTACTGAGGACCTCAGGCTTGGATGCAGTACTCCAGATGGGGCCTCCTGCTGGCCACCTCTTTTGATGCAGTCCAGGATACAGTTGGACTTTTGAGCTGCAAGAACATACTGCTGGCTCATGTCCACGTCGACCAGGACCCCCAAGTCCTTTTTTGTAAGGCTCCTCTCGATGAATTCTTCTCTCAGTCTGCACTCATATCTGGGATTGCCTCTACCCATGTACAGCACCCTGCACTTGGCCTTGTTAAATCTCATTAGATTCTCATTTACCCACTTTTCAAGCATATCCAGATCCTTCTGGATGGTGTCCCTCTCTTCTATTGTGTCAAATATTGCACAACTCAGCTTAGTGTCATCATCAAACTTGCTGTGGGTACACTCAACCCCACTCCTCAAGTCACTGATAAAGATGTTGAAGAGCACTGGACCAAAGACAGAACTCTTGGTAACACCACTTGTGACCGGCCTCCAGCTGGGCATAGAGCTGTTGATAACAAACCTCTGGCTACAGTCATCCAATCAATTCTTTATTCACCTAATTAGTCCAGCCTTCAAATCCATATCTGTCCAATTCAGAGATAAGGATGCGGTGTGGAACTATGTCAAAGGCCTTCCACAAGTCCAGGCAGATGACATCAGTTGCCTTTCCTTTGTCCATCAAAATGCGGAACCTGCAGAAAATTCAAGCTTCTTTCTCTCATGGAAAATCCTGTCAGAGTAATCCCACAAGATTTCCTCCCTCTCTACACAGTTATTTTCCCACAAGGGAGAAAATGGCTCTGCAGTCACTTTCTTTCCACACATTACAACAGACGTGGCTTTTCCCAAGCCATTTCACGACTATGGTTTGTTTACTAAAAGAATAATCAGAGAAGCCGCTCCAATTACTCTTTCAACTGTGCTAATACTTAGTAGATATACTGAATCTAAATGCTTCAATATTTTCCTGCATCTATAAACAGCAAGGCATCTAAAGCATATGTATATAAAGATAGAAATACACAGAAAATTAATTTACATATACATACCCACACAAAATTTTAAACAAGGGGTGGGTGCACTCAAGACAACTCTTCCTTTCAACACTGATCAAATAAGCTTCCAAAACAATACATAAAATATTATGACTATTACACGCTTATATTCAGTATCATGACTATTACAGGCTTATATTCAGTATCATTTAATATCTGTGGTTTGAAGTGATGGAAATCTTATATAGACTGCCAAGAAACAAATTGTGTGTCAATATCATACAGTCTAAAAACACAAAAGATAAAAACAAAAAATACATTAGCAGAATGATTTTTTTTAAATCATTCTTATTTATTGCCTTAAAAGTGCTGGCAGATCATTAGAGTAATTCATAGAATCAGGAATGAATTGGCCTTCAAGACAAGACTTTGCAAAAGGTAGCTGTATTTCTCTGGAAACTGTCCACAAAATGGGATAAGAAAACCATGTGCATTACCATTTAAGAAATATAAACTTCATTAACATATCGCTTACATCAATTTTCTACCAAATGAGGGATTTATTGAGTAATTCTACATCTGACAGTACTCATAAAGGTAACAGAAGAGCCATTCATGCCTAGCTTTGTTTTCAAGCCACAGCACTAGATCCAGTACCCCAGGGAATTTTCCTTCCAGGTCTGATTTTAAGCTCCTGTGCTTCTAGAACTGCTGGGACTCTGTGATCAAAAGCAAAGTTAACGGACCTCAAGATCCTATTTCTGTTCATTTCAGTTAGCTGAATTTTTAGGGAATCAGAATACAGTTATATATTTCTTGATCACGGTTGTAATACAGCTCTATTATAAAGAAATGGGAAAAATGTTCTGCTCTGTTCATTACAGTCAATAGATGATGCAGTTCAGTCAGAGAGCAGAAGGAATTATGAAAAAAGAAAATAATCTTTAAACTATTACTATTTCCAGAACAACTTTTCTTCCAGATACACAGATTCCTACCTCCCAAATACAGCTAATAATGTCAGAAGCTGAGATTCATGTGGTCAGAATGACTAATATTTACATTAAGCAAATATATTGCCATAGTAACACAGACACCATAGAGCTATCTACCTGCCACAGCCCACTAAATTATTTAGCGTGCCAATACTACAGTGACGCTGTGTAAATGATCACATTCATTAACAGTAGAGTAGGTGCTGAAAAACTGAATGTTAGACAGCTATATCTGTGGCCATGAAAACAACAACAGTGTAAGTACAGAAGAAAATACAGAGAAGCAAGAAGGCTATAGCCTGTAGCAGAATAACTATCCTGAAATGCTTCATTAAAAAGCATGCCCACATCCTCTTTCCCTTGCAAAGTGGGGCAAAACATAATCCCACTTAAGAGACGTGCTCTGGCCAGAACAAAATGCACTGTTTCCCACATTATATTTTTTTAATAATTATTCAATTAATTTAACATGCATTCTCCATTCCCAGATCAGTGTTCTACGCTGTGGGATTACAAGAGGTAGTGCACATGAAATATTCAGCATCAATAACTATGACACTCATACAGAAATCCATAGTCTTCAACAGTCAATTTATTTACCATTAGAGGAGAGGAGCAATGTTCTGGGCGACAGCCTGCTATGTACTCCAGGTGGCAGATGATGGCAGGGATCTGAGTGATTTGTGCCAGTTGCTATCCCTATCCCCTAAGTTAAAGTAACTTCTGCACTCTCAGTATTTTCCCTAATCACATGCAACAGCAGAATCAGTGTCAGGTCAGGAAAAGAAAAGCACAGAGTGGGTCGACCACCTCTTGTGACCAGATGGATTTCTTCTTGACTTCTGGCCACTGTATGCCCTTTATCTGTTGGGCACAAGTCATGTATTCACATCTCTTTGAACTCAAAAGGAAGACCTAGGTACAAACCTAACCCAGCCCAGCTCTAACCAGTTCCTGTTCTCCAGATCTTTTCAATTCTTCACAGACTCCACCTAAAGAATTTCAATGCAAGAGAAAGCTTTGAATAATTTCTTCTACTATTTTTTTAGTGGATACACCCTTCCCCGCCCTCATGCTTATATTATTACTCACTTGCATGGAAGTGGCATTGAGTAAGTCTTTCTTATAGACATTTTTATAGTACTGGCAATAATCATAGCCAACCTCAGAACAGCAGATTATTGTAACAGAAACTCATATAGAAATTCATCTTGAGGGAGCAGCTTCTTGAAATATTGCAGTGTTTGGGTCACGCTGCTCTCCAGCGAGACTACTGTTTAATAACAAGAGCCTGCTTCTCTTATTTCAAATAATTTAAGCAAGTGTGATAGAGTAACCTTACAGCACACCAGCTCAGATCCAGCAGAATGAGGGCTACCTGTGACAACAGATGAAGTCGAGCTAGCTTCAGGCAGAACAGCCATCTCAGCACGGAACCTCTCAGCGCTTCCTCTTCCAAGGACACGTGTACAGGGTGTCTGCATACAGAGACAGCAACTGTTTGTTCATTTTGGCTCTGTTTCATGCAGAACTACTTGTACTATTACCAGACACACACTGACTCTGGAAACATTAAAGCAGGATTTTCTGCAGTGCTGAGCCATGCCACACCACACCACCTCTAGCATACCTAAGTTATTTTTGGATCTACAGCACAAATAGTCCACAGCCCAGATCATCTGGATACATGTAATTGTGAGTTGACTTGACATTTTTACGTTCAACACATATTACACACAAAGTTTGCACTGCACAAATTATGAAATTGTATGACCAAACATGAAGCAAACCGCATAATAAGCAAGATTTCTTTCAAGCCTTTTAAGTGACCAAATAAAAAAACTGTATGAAATGCCTAAAGCTGTACACAAAGTTACAGGCTCAGAAAAAAAGCAAAGCATGAAATCTTGATATTAGTCATCTTTAAGAGAAGATATGAGAGAAAATACTTGTACGTATAAAAGACAACTCAAAAGAGGATTTCTTTTTCCTCTGTGTACACAATCGCATTTAATTCACTATAAAGGATTTTGCATCCAGGTTGCAATCAGGCCTGTCATGCACATCCCCATTAAGCTGGGCAACTAAAAATTCTTGTTTGTAAACAAATTTGATTTCTAGATGTCAGCAAGGCAAATTTAGGCCTGCAGTGTGTTACTGAATCATCTTCTATTACAGATGTATATGCCCACATGTGTGCATCTGTGCTAAGCGCAACATGTTTGGAGAGCACAGAGAGTACCCAGAAAGGACCCTGAGAAAAAGAACAAAAAGGTAAAACTACACTATTTTTCTGGCTCAGTTAAATTTAAAACTTGTTTTAAAGAAAGCATAGGAATTGAGTGGCAGCTCTAAAACAGTTTCACGTAATAAGGTTAACAAGCAGCAAGTAGCCTAGCTGACAAAGACATAATTGGCATTAAAGGCAACAGCAGCACATCTAATTTCCAGTGCTGCAGTTACTACCTCAGTGGCGCTTTGTTAACACTGACTGTAAAAACAGAGCATATTACATCAGTGTTTTCACTTCTAGCATATTCAAGAATCCTGCAGTGCATTATATTACTGTCTCGTACATTATTCTGATTAGAGACTTGCTCTCACCCACTGCAAAGCCCAAGAAGACTGAAATAGGTCCTTGAACATGGGAAGCTTCAGAGATTTTATGCACTGCAGTAAAGAGAGAGTCAAAGGGCAGAATAAAGAACAAAACTCAAGAATTTCTCAGCCTTCTCCATGTCTCAGCCCTCCAACTGCTTAATTTTAAGTGACAGCACCAAAACTTTAGTTATGCAGAACACTTTGCTGAAGAATCACTTTGGACAAGAGCTAAGAGCTGATACAGAGAATCATGTTTGCTTTCTAGGTGTTGCAGTACCTGACTAAATGTTACTTACAAGACACTCACCAAAGTCCACATGAAACAACCAATGCAAAGAATCTGCAGTTACACTGGGATATGAGAGCTATTTCTATTTTTATTACCCAAGAAAAACTCCTCCTTCAGTCCACTCTCCTATACCAATGGCACAGGAACAGAAGCAACCCTTTATAGACTTAACCATCAGCTAAGCCACGCTGTCACACTAGCAGCTGCTTTTAAACACAGCAGAGAAGTTGAAGTGGTAGAGCAAAACCTGCAGTTTCAGCTCAAGGCCAGGTATTTAAAAGGAAGACAGCATCTTCCCACTTTGTGCACTGCAACACCACCCCAGGGCAATGAACTATGCCCTTTTCCCTTCCATCCCGCCCCCACAGTGAGGTGTCTTTGGCATGTTCTCTAACTGCCAGACGTCCTGCCCTGACTCACTAAGCAGCGTTACTGCTGCTGACATACTCTACACATAGCTGAGTCATGCTTTAGTTGTGTCTATGCATTCCTCCCACTCTTTCAAAACTAACTACAGAAATGATCAGGACAGTTTTCTTGCAATAATTCCTGTATGTCTAGAATAATGCTTTTATTTGCACAGTCATTTGGTGTCAGCTAATGTGCTGCAGATAACCTGCCATCTTGCTCAATGGATGATGTGAATTATAGAAATAAAATAGGAAAATAGAAATGGGTAAAATTAAAAGAGATGCTTAAAGGTCTAGTCCAGGCAGAAGTAATCTCAGTATTTTTCCACCCAATTCCACCAAGTATCATTCCTGCAGAACAGCATTTGGTTCATCAGAAAAGCATAAACGGGCAGGAGATGGAAACAGCAGAACCCACGGAAACAAAAGAAATGGTTTTTATTTACTTATTTTAAAGAGAATTAAAGAAAAACTGTAGGTGGAAAACAAAAGATCGACTGCTCTGATTTGCATTGACCAAACCATTAATCAACCTATTCTATACTGTACAATTGTGTTTAAAAAGAAAAACAAACCAACCAACCTACCAAAAAGCAGCAGTAACCTACCATCATCACCTGTGCTCATACATCGTGGTACACAGAGAACCCAATACATTTTGCTATTCAGAGTCAAGCTGCTGCACACGTGAATTAATAATATGGAAGCAGATTTACTGAACAGGTGTTTCTAATTTTGTGTTCAAATCCTAATCATATACAAAGAGTCTACAACTTGTACATAAAAATGACAGTTTCAGACAAAGTATCTTGCAATAATAACTGAACAATAACAAATGTATTAAATAAACCTCACGCCATTTATTTCCTTAATTCTTAAGTATGAAAACATGAGAGAACAGAAAAAAAAGGTATGGGTTCACCTTCCTACGCATTATTAAAATGCAAAGCACTGTAGCTTGTTAATTTTTCACTTGGAGTAACTGCATAACTTCTTTGGGGAATTATTTAGCAGAAATTATGTTCTAAGATCACCACAGCCATTTCATTTTACCTTTCATTTTCTAACACCCACAAGTCAGACCTGTATGTGCAGCTTAATAAAAGTGTGCAAATCCTTGAAGCCCAGATAGAGAACGGATGTGTTGTGAGCAATGCCTTATCACAACAGAGATGTAAGCTAAAAAAATAAAAATAAAAATCATAGGAAGTGCACGCAAGAAACATCCATTATTATATGTAATTGAAATGTAAAGAAATGTTAGTGTAAGTGCAATATGTCAGAAGTTGCTTTTATTGTACTAGAAACAAAATCCTAGCTTTCTACAAGCCAAGATACATTTTCAACCTTCTTATCATGTCTCTATACCATGCATCATGGAGATGGTGATAGATGACTGGCAATAGAATAGTGATAAATTAGAAATGATGACAGATTCAGAAGTACAAACTGCTTTTAAGAGTACATGGAGTAAAAAATGAAAGCATATGAGCAAGAAAATAGTTATCCATGTGACAACAGACATCCCCAAGCACAGATTGTTTTTCTGTGAACACCCTTCTGCTACTAAATGTGCAAGAATCAGGGCTGGGAAAGGATGCTGAGTCAGACTTGAGGTAAATCACAAATTCAACCACAACAGATGTGCATTTACCTAACGACTGTTCTCCAGAATTACACAAAAGCTGTCTTCCAAAAATGCTTTGACACCTGGGCCTGTAACTGATGCTTGTTTACAGAATCTAGGAAAAAGGAAATGTGCACACTGCTCTCCTGAAAAAAAAAAAAAAGATAATTGGAAGAACATAAATCTGGCTACTGTTTGTAAAAAATGCCCAGCATCCACCTGGGCAGCAATTTGGAGGCTCTGAAGTCAGCATCTCGTCATTTGTTCAACTAACATCCTGACTTTGCAGCCTCTGCTCAGGCTATGGCATCATCTCACTCCTGACCTAGGCAAGCAGGAGTCCCACTCGCAGGGATCAACACTCCAGCTGCTGTCTCTCACAGATAATTTTAAGACAATTATTCTACGTTATAAGATGCATATTGCTTTTGTTTGCTACTATAGCACTCTATTAAGAGGTTCAGGAAAGATGGCTTATTATAGTTTAAAAAATAAAAACAACAAAAAAATTACGATGTACACATTCTGTAGTTTAACAGGAAGACTTCTCCACTACCTCTAAGTATGGGCTAAATAATTAGAAGCAACTCTGCAGCTGCTCTGACAGCAAATTTATAGAAGACTCCTCTTACTCCGGAG